>NW_018164801.1:1100795-1101587 GCF_001263595.1 Phalaenopsis equestris
GGCCCCCCGTCATCATACAGCCGCCTACGAGAATAAGGTACTTGGACGATGACAGAAAGACAATAGTCTACCAACCAAAGACTGATTCAGCAGACGAATTAGGGTCAACCAACCTTGAGGTTGACTGACTCTAAGGCTATTCCGGTAAAGACCGACCGACAAGATATATATTCTTGAAATTTACATGATACAGAGATAATTGTCATTTCACAACAAGACTATTGTGAAAGCTACGAGAATAAGGTACTTGGACGATGACAGAAAGAATAGTCTACCGACCAGAGACTGAGCCAGCGGCCGATTTAGGGTCGACCAACGCAAAGGTTGACTAACTCTGAGGCTATTCAGGTAAAGGCCGACCGACAAGATGTTTATGCTTGAAATTTACATTATACAAACGCAATTGTCAGTTCACAATAAGACGATTGTGAAAAAAGGTTTTGAATCTCAGGGAGTTTGGTGCGTCGAGATGTGGGCAACGTCTCATGCCACCAAAGAAAAAGTGATGGATGGACATATTCACCCAAGCAAAGAAGAAAAAACCACGCTAGTACTTTGCTCGAGAGGCTGACTCACCATGTATTTATCAATTGAATGACATGAATCCGATCGATTGAAGATTAATCGATCACTGAGAATTAAGTTATAATTATCATTTAACAATATTCGCAGCCCTCTATTGATAGAAAGGTATTACATGTAAATTAGCCTATTGAAATCATACATGAAAATACCTCATCTCTCTCTCTCTCTCTCTCTCTCTCTCTCTCTCTCTCTCTCTACTTTATATAA
>NW_018164801.1:1102415-1111806 GCF_001263595.1 Phalaenopsis equestris
GGGGGATAGAGTGTCTTCTTATTTATTTTTTTTTTTTTTTTTTTTTTTGGGGGGGGGGGGGGGCAGAACTGCTGATAAAAAAGTGGGGTCCAGTCTGACTGCCTACAAAGACCCGGGACGTCTCCTTTAGATGAAAAATGAGCACATGGAAGAATGCAGCGCCCCCCGTCAATAAACCAGCGCCGGACCCCTACTGCGGTCGGCACCCACTACTGCACCCACCACCCGGTCCCACCTTTCTAAGATCTCATCCATTTCATATCTTTTGTTTAATATATGTTAAATTTTTTGAAATGTAGGATGTCCAATTATTCATAACTGCATACAATGTTGTATAATAGAGAGAGAAAAATAAAGGGATAAAAGTCATGAGAGTAAATTTTAGAGAATGTATTAAATTATTATCTCTGGCGAGACGAAAAAATCAGGTCCTTCTGAGTGTTTTTGAGTTATAAGATTTGAGAGTGAGGGATAGAGGGTCAGAAGGAGAAAAATATGTATGGATTTTCATAGGGAAAAATAAAAAAATGTCATTCTCCATTATTTTTCACATAACTCTAACAAATTTTCATAATCTGGCAGGAGTTTTGAGGAATGATACGGATCTTGAGATGATTATTTAAGCAACAAGTATTCAAATCTCGATAGAAAGTCATTCAGATCTCCAATTTCAGCAAACTTGCTGTCAATTTGACAGGCTAAACGAGAAGAACCCAATGTTTCCAAAATTAGTTCAATATGAACTAAATCAAGACCAGATCAAACCATTAAATTGAAAGTTTTCTGGATATCTGTTGTTGTGCTGCCACAAATTTTCTAGCACACATCAATCTTGATGGAAAGACTGTGATTTGGGTGTCAGGTAGTGTTCGTACAACACCTATCTTTAGCTTTTGGATGAAAAGATAAAGTTCCAAATGCAGGGTAGCTCTTTTAACAATGGATTAACAAATATCCTTTCTGACCATGATAACCTTCTTCGACAACTAGGGGCTAGGGTGTTCTTTCTAAAGAAATGAATACATGTGGACTCAACCGCTTACTTATTATATTCATTTGATAATCAAAATCAAAATAAAAATTTTTAATTTGATAATTATAAACAAAATTTTAAATAATATAAACACGTATATTAATTTTATTATAATAATAAGTATAAAATTATGCTTATAAAAATGTCAAATAGTCAAAATTTTCATGTACTAGAATATTTATTATCAAAAAAATTAATTTCTTACATTTATAACACTCAAAGATAATACTTGAAAAATATTATTATTATCAATATTAATTAAAAAATAAAACAATACTAATAAATACATATTTATCGTACATATAAAATATTTTAAAATTTGTCCAATTCGAGAATAAAATCTCTCTCACATAGCATGCCAATGAAAATAAATAAATAAATAAATATCAGCTTCGTCATGAAACAGACCACCTTCTTCCTCGTTTCCCACCAGCCTATAAATAGCCCCTAAACCCTACCACCTTCCTCCACCTTCGAACAAACAGCTAAAAAGCTTTCTCTCTCTTCAATCTGCTTTCCTCTTGCAAGCAGTGAGATCTAGAGAGAGAAACAGAGAGATGGAGAGCGGAAGCTTCCCCGTGATTAACATGGAGCTTCTCCAGGGTTCTCAGCGGCCGGCCGCCATGGCTCTTCTCCGAGACGCCTGTGAGAACTGGGGTTTCTTCGAGGTGAAGCTCTCTCTGCTCTTACTCTTTTCACAAATTTTGTTATTATTTATATTATTTTCATTTAAATTTCGAAACACCAGAAGATGAATAATTTCGTAATTAAGATGAACATAGCTTAATGCCTTCCAGATTTTTCCCTCACCTTTATTTATAAAAAAATATTATTTTTATATATTTTCACCTCTAAATCATATAAAAATATCATTATATCACTAATTTAAAAATTTAAAAAAACATTTTTTATGACATATAAAAATATCATTATATCACTAATTTAAAAATAAAAAAAAAAAACATTTTTTATGTATTTTTATTAAAATATTATATTAAAAAGTTTGGAGATATCACGGTTGAATATATAATATGCTTAACAGTAACATAAATGCTAAGAAATTTTTTTTCATTATTTTCTTTAAATAGATATCTATGAATATATAATAAAAAAAAGAATATCCATTACCATTTATAAAAATAATAATTGAGTCGTTTCTACATATTAAAATATAATATAAATTTTTTACTTATATTTACATAAATAAAGGTGAAATATATGCAGCAGCTGAGATTATTATGCATATTTATATATGACTATTATTTACTTTAAAGAAAAATGAAATACAGTTTAAATTAAATTTAGTTCTTAGACATCTAAATACATAAGAATTACATGGCATGCATGTAAATGCCCTTAAATATTGATATGTAAATTTAGATGATAGATGTATAAATACATGCTGATTGTGTGATATGCATTTAAATTTCTTAAATGGTCAAATATTTTAAATAATTTTTTAGAAGATTTAAAAATTGTTTTGTAAATGCCCTTAAATATTGATATGTAAATTTAGATGATAGATGTATAAATACATGCTGATTGTGTGATATGCATTTAAATTTCTTAAATGTTCAAATATTTTAAATAATTTTTCAGAAGATTTAAAAATTGTTTTAAAAAAAAAAATAATAATCGTCTTTTTTTTTTTTTCAAAACCCTAGATTCGGTGGAGAAGGTCGACCCGGATAATCTGGATTGGGAGAGCACCTTCTTCCTCCGCCATCTCCCCACCTCCAACATCTCCCAAATCCCCGATCTGGATGACGATTGCCGGGCAACCATGAAGGAATTCGCGCGGGAGCTGGAGAAGCTCGCGGAGAGACTGCTGGATCTGTTGTGCGAAGATTTGGGGCTGGAGAAAGGGTATTTGAAGAGGGTTTTTTGCGGGGGATCGGATGGGTTGCCGACGTTCGGGACGAAGGTGAGTAATTATCCGCCATGTCCGAAGCCGGATTTGATAAAGGGATTGAGAGCTCATACGGATGCAGGAGGGATTATACTGTTGTTTCAGGATGATAAGGTTAGCGGGCTTCAGTTGCTCAAGGATGGGGAATGGATTGATGTTCCTCCGCTGCGCTATTCCATTGTTGTCAATATTGGAGATCAGCTGGAGGTGATAACGAATGGAAAATACAAGAGTGTGTTGCATAGGGTGGTGGCCCAAACCGATGGAAACCGCATGTCGATCGCATCGTTCTACAACCCTGGCAGCGACGCCGTGATCTTTCCGGCGCCGGCGCTGGTGGAGAAAGAGGCGGAGGAGGAGGAGAAGAAAGAAATTTATCCAAAGTTTGTGTTCCAGGATTACATGAATCTATACATTCGCAAGAAATTTGAGGCGAAGGAGCCAAGATTTGAGGCGATGAAGAGTATGGAGATTGTTATGAGCTCTCAGCCTATACCCACTGCTTGATTGATTCATTGGCTATTGTTTGTGAAGAATTTAGGGGATAGGGTTTAATTTATGTGTTGGTGGTTTGTTTGAGTCTAGTGGTTTGATGTGAAGACTTATGTGAATTGTTTGGGGTCTTATAATTTATATATTTATATGTGTAGTTGTTCTGTATGGATAGTTGGCTATTAAATTTGTTCCTTGGGGTTTGGGTGTAATGAAGTGTGAGTTAATCTAGTCTTTCTTGTTCATCCCTTGAATATTTATTAGCCACTAAATTTATTATTTAATATTTGTTTGAATCATATAATCATGATCTGATTGACACGTTTGGTTTAATTTTTAAAGCCTTATTTTTTGTGAGGTGAAAGGGCTTTTTGGCTTATTAAAATTTTTTTTTTTTGTGAAATTACTAAAAAATAATTTGAATTTCAAAAAATTGTGGTGGTTATTATAATTTTTTTAAAAAAAATCAGATCACAGCTAGAAAGTTACCGCCACACCTAGCTATGACTGATAGGACAATCTATATTTCAACGACAGTATTTTAAAAACGCTACCAAAACACAGTTTACTCGAACAGATAAAATTATAGTATCATGTCCCACCGACAAAGGTCAAAGCACCGCCACCCCAAACGGACCCAAAATGTGATTTACCCTTCATTTTTATTACCAACTTTCATTATAGCCTTAGGTTTTGTTTAAGCAGCATTCTGTCTGCTTTAAGTTTTAAACTATCACCATAATTTTATTTAGAGAATTTAAGTACAAAGTTATTAAAATATTTTAAATTTATAAATTTCTTCTTTATATTAATAACTATTACTAATGTAATATTTAATTATTTTTATTTATTTTACTACAATATTTAAATAAAATTTATTTTCTCCATCCCATAATAAATAAACTTGCTTGTTAGCTCACTCTTAGCTATTGTGCTCAAATTTAATTAATTAATTAATTAAATTCACGCCCAACCAAAATTATTTAAGCTCAGCTTCTTAGCTGATACTTGAAGTTTAATGCCCAATTAGTTAATAGGGAGATTTACACACAAAACACTCAATTCCTATGTATTTACATATGTAATCCCTAAAATTCAATTTTTACATGTTTTCTCAATTACCCATAAAAAAGTATATTTTACTCTTTAAAAATAAAAATAGAAGTATGTGATATGCACCACTACTGCTGAGACTTTTTCGCTTTCCAAAAAGAACCATAACTTTTTTTAAATTGCATATTTCATTAGACTTGGCTATTAAAACAACCTTTTTCAACACATAAATTTCTAAAAATAATAATAAAAAAGGGACATTTACATACCTCCCCCATAATTCTTATGAATTTATATATCCAACACCTAAGAATCGATTTTTACATTTTCAATACTCAAATAGTTATATCACATCAAAAATATCATCACCATTAACTTCTTAAAAGTGAAATACAACTTTGATGCATGTCAAATATGTAAATACATAAGAAATATTTGTCATGTATGTAAATATTTCAAAAGAAAATGATGAATGGAGTGTGACGACTGATTGAAAATCAAAGGTTACCCCAAATAAAACATTATATTCACATAATGAACCCTTATTTTTTCATTCAGCAAACTAATATGTGCATATTATTTAACTAAAAAAGTAGAAAAGCGGCTCTGAAAATTGCAAAAGACTGACCTGGAAGCCACCATTCATTGATCATCAGCAGCACCCAAAAGCTGTATAAAATCATTTAGTATCCGCATGCTGAAATAAACAAAACTACTCGGCCCCCTAAAATATTCAGTATTAAGACTATTATAATTCTTAAAACAATATAATAAAATATTTTCATGTAGAATTACCCAAGAATGTAATATTTGCGTTTTGACAAAAACAAGGAAGATTTACATATGTCATTCATTCCTATGTCTAGCACCTACGCTTCAATTTTTACATCCATACCACCTTGCCTATGCATGAAAAAGATGTATTTCACATTATTAAAGTTCAAATCGTGATATTTTTCTAGGAATAAATTCCTAAAAAGTCGATAGTTTTCTCCCAAGACACCCTTCAACGGGAGAGAATATTATGTACGGAGTTCATGTGCATGCGGACTCCATGTATAACATGCGTAAAATAGTGTAGTACACGGAATCCACATTCACACAGACTCGGCGCCTAATAATTTTTCCTTCAACAATGCTTCTAATCGTGCAAACTTAGCTCCTCTCACTGGCGAGTTTGATGCTATTCCAAACTAGAAATGAGTTTATCCCCAAAATAAGAAATAGGATAATTCGTTGGGACATTAACATACATAACCACCCTAATAGTAAGTCAAAATTCCAAACCAATCCCCCAATTGATCCAATAAAATGATAATAGATACTAAATACTATATATAAAACTCCTCTCCAATCCAAGATTTTAAGTTCCCAAAGCCCCAAATAGCAAAGCATCATGTGATCCCAACAAAGCCTAAACAATATATGAAATTAACAACAACGAAAGACCTCTAGAGCATATTAGCTGCACGTTTAAATAATAAGAAGAAACGAAAAATGTGCCCTTTTTATTTTATTTTATTTTATTTTTTGGGGCCAGTTAGCTTCAAGCATAAGACATTTCGATGCAAGAGGAAACGTCCAACCACCAGACCATCTCATCCGCACAAAAATGGACGTCTAATTGTTGCTAAACTCGTTATTGGGATGAGAAAAAACAAATATGACCAATTATAACTATGACTTGCCCAAAAATTTATAATAATAATAAATCAAGAAAAATTAAGTTGCATTTTACAACATTGCTTGCAACAATGATATCAGTAGTTAGGTGTTCATCTGAATAATAAAATAAGAAGAATAGGATAACTAACAATAATGTAGATAACATTGCTTGAACTAGACTCACAAATATTGCTTGCAAAAGAAAAAAAAAACAGAGATTCAGAACAAACCAAGATAAAAACTTAAACCTATCATCAAGTTTTCTGAATTGAAACCAATAATATGCATAACATCACTCTATTAAAAAGAAGTGCAAAGCAATTGTTTCTGTAATTACCCTTAAAAGAAAATTGATGCTCCGATTGTAGCTTGATAGTAAAGCTAAAAATGGTAGAAGTGTAAGAAAACAAGAAATTACTTCTGTTGGTTACACTGCTGTTGCCTAAAGTAATCAGATGTCACTTCAAAATGGATTCAAGTATTTAGTTGGCCAAAAATGGATGTAGTTGACTTCATATTGTTGAAATTCAGCTTAAGAAAAGGTGAGAAAGTGAGTTTCAATCTTAGGGGCCAGAATCACTTTCATTTTTATTCCTTTTTTCCAAGTGATAAATAATATTAAATTGAGACAATGGTGTGCTGAATATTATATTTGCTTGCTATAATAATAGAGCAAAGAAAAATTAATGTGAGTTTAATAAAAATGAAACGCATAGCAGCACAAACAAATTTAAGAGCTGACTTCATAAGAAGTGGGCTCCTATAAAATAATCGCTTTTGGAACAAAGATATAGAATCTCTCAAATACTTGCAATAAAATAAAATGGCCGATAACATTGATGCAAAGATTAGCGCCTTCGAGAATTACAAGAAGTTTGATTGGCAGAGCAGCATTGCAATATAGAACAAGAGATTGGAGAATAAAAAAAAAGAAATTGTAGAATAGATTTCAAAAAAAAAGAAAGATTGTAGAATAAAATGGAAATTTAAGCCTTCTAATAAGCTCCAATAGAAAGAGTCCACATCGATTTATGGCACTAATTTATGTGGGAAAAATTATCTTGAATCCTATCAAGGAGAAAGATATGAGTTTCGGGTCTCTATGCACTGCAATCACATCTTGGTCTCCCCTGTATGCAGAGAAAACGTTGTGGCCTCCCCACTAGCTAATATATCGCCAGATTCAGTCACGAAGGAGTTCAGTCATGACCATCGATGCTTCCCAACTATTTCTCATGCAGGAAACAACTATTTCTCATGTCGGCAACAATTTTGTGGTGATCTCCTAGAAATGGATGCTCTGGTACCGATTTGTTAGGATTCAATGTAAAAATTGAGGTAAAACAAATATTTTTTTTCTCCAAAGCAAACATTATACCTATAAAATAAATGATAGAAAGCTACAATTCGAGAGGTAGGCGATCTCTCCTAAACCAAAAATCTAATTCTCAAGATACAATCTTTTGCATAACCCTAACCCTAAAAATATTAGCTTTATTTAAACCAAACCATAATAAATGACAAAAGACTAAATTGCCCACAGGCAAATAAAAGACAGTTTGCCCTTAGGTGCTGATCTAACAAAATCATAAATTTAAAAAACCCAAAAGTGCATAATACCTCACAAGTCGCAACTAATCTTTAAAAAGATAAATTACTATTCTTCAAGAAGGTTATTAATCATATGATAAAAATGTTTTATTCATATCAAATGTACATGTTTAATTTACTGCTTGTCAAAAGAAGACTTCAAGGAATCTTCCAAATAACCATTAAGTTTCCCGCAACATTTCCTCCTCCAGGAAACCGTATAAGAATTATGTCACTCATTATGCATACATACATCATAATCTTAGAGAAAATAATAAATCATATCTTAGAACATTGAATGTTATTCACATACATGATTTGCATAAAAATATTTATCGAAATCTGGTTATTAATTGTAATAATTATACGTCTAATATAAAGGTGAGTAGAAGATATGTAGAATTCAAATAACAATAAAGTAAAGATTCATCTAAAAAAAGAAAGACTTCATCCACAAAACATTAAAATATTAAGTGCTGGAAAAAAAAAATTAAATTACAAGTTAAAATGTAAGCAATGTATACAAGCTAGAAATCCCAACTATTCTAGCCTTGGTTCAATTTTTAATGTATCTGATATGACCACATATCAGAACTATCAATTAATATCACAAATTCTTTTCTTTTGCATAATTCTTAGTGTCGCATATATTACAAGTACAACTAGGAATGTAAACAAGCACTTGGCTCATGTTCGGCTCGTTCAAAATTGCTTGTATTCAAAATCGACTTGCAAAATCGACTTGTGTTCGAAAGCGGCTCGTGAACAATGTGTTCGTGTTCGACTCTATTTAAACATTATTGTTTGTGTTCTGCACAAAATTGACTCATTAAAATTAATTGAAAAAAATACATGTAAGGCGTTGGATTCGAACCTACACAAATTTTGTGTAATAAAAGACGCAAAACCACATCACCGCACAAGTTGTTATGATATAAACTTAGCTATAGATATATGTCATATATTATTATATACATGATATATATAATATATTATTATGTAAATAATACATATAATTTTTTTTTTATTTCGAACTAAAATGAGCCGAACACAAGCGAACAAAGAGTTGTTTGTGTCGACTCGTTTATAATTCAAGCTTAAGAAATTTATTCAGCTCATTTACTTAACGAACGAGCCGAACACGTGTTGTTCATGAACGACGACTTTTTTTGACAGCCCTATGTACAAATAGTCATGTTGATATTGTTCATAAATTAATTATTATTGATGAAATCCTATTCACTATTTGTTATGGATATTGTCTTTTGTAGTGAACAAACAAGCTTGGATGTGAAGATTCATGAATATATCTATATAAAATCCAAAATTATAGCAAAAATTGTAAGAAAAAGATTAACTAAACAATTTGTCAAAGTCTACTTTTTTCAAAGGAATAGAATCGATGTGAGATTGTAATTCTCCATTGACTATAGCTCCTTTGTGAATATTTCAAAGGTTACTTTCTTAATTTAATGGTTTTTAAGGCTTCTCTAATTTATGGTTCCTACTATTCCCATAATTTTTTTATTCTCGCAATTTTAAATCCTATTTTTGTGAAAGCATTTGTTATTAAGTTCAGCAGTTGCCCCAAAAATTTTGACTTTTCGATTGGGTACTTGTCGGCGCTTAAAAGGGGGAAAAGAGAGTTT
>NW_018164801.1:1111906-1112186 GCF_001263595.1 Phalaenopsis equestris
GATCTTTGCTTTCAAGGATGGCTAAAGCCTCACACTAAATGAGGAAATGGCACTGCAAGGCGATACCATAGACTTCAACATGGACTTTAACCAAGTCAACATGGACTACGAAGTTCCTCTCATGAATGTAGTCAGCTGCAGAGAAAAAGAGGGATTGCCTTCACTGCTAAGGGAGACCACCAAAGATAATGCATCATATAAAGGCAAGAACATAATAATAGAGCACTGATGGAGGGGCCCATCCACTTGCCATCCATGATAGCTACACCAGCCGGCGGCC
>NW_018164801.1:1117403-1127657 GCF_001263595.1 Phalaenopsis equestris
GGGCACCACTTCTAAGGTTCTAAGATAGTCGCAGGAAGACCCCTAAGGCTAGATCCTAACTCCTACGAGGAATACTAGACCTCACGAAAATTGAGGTCAACAGTACTCTACTTTTTTAATTCCCTTCCTTGGTTTCCTGAAATTTCAACAGTTGTTTAGCAGTTCTTAAAGATGATTTAACTTGTTTTAGTGGGCATTTACCTCCTAAAACTATTTATTTTGCGGCTCCAATTGCTCTTATGCAAGGCTAAGAAGGGCTAAAAACAATTAAGGCTTCCTACGACACAAAAGAAAGCATCAAGGCGTGACAATGATTCAATTGGTGACTTAGATGATAAATTCTTTTCGGGTTTCCGTAAGTTTCATCATATATAATGGTATCTAAGACATGTAAGAATAATTCATTATAAAAGAAATTTTGCTTTGAATGTGAAAATTTTAAAATCTTTATGAAATTTAATTCCATAACAAGTGTAAGGCTTAAAAAATTTCCAGGAAAAGATATCTCTTCAAATAGGTGTGAAACTAGTTTTTCCAGGAACTTCTTTTTCCTGCTTTCTTCTTTTCTTTATTTCTATTATTACTATTTCAATGATCTTTTTGGGAATACTTGGAAAGTGAATTTGAGTTTTCCAAATTTGCTACAAATCAGATTTTTTATTTTTTTTGTGTGAGCTTTCATTCACACATGTTAATTTCATCTCTCTTTTCTTATCGTGAATTTCTAGCAAGGGGCACCAATCTTGTCATAATTAGATTGTAATGCTCTTTGAATTTCATTGAAGATAGTTACAAAAACAAGAACGACAACAAGCCTTTATCCCACTAAGTGGGGTCGGCTACATGAATCCTTTTTCTCGATCGCGTCCTATTGAGTGTCTTATTTTCATTTAATTCTAATCATTTTAAGATCATTTTTTATACAATATGCCCAAGTCTGTTTAGGCCGTCGACCTCTACAGGTCTTGACACAAATCAAATCTAAAACATCCACTCTCCTAATCAAATCATCAGATGGTCGACACTTAATATAACCAAACCATCTAAGACGACTCTCTCTAATTTTGTCTACCATTGGAGCTACACTAACCCTTTCACGAATATATTAGTTTCATATTGTCTCTAAGTGTCAAGTCACTCATCCACCCAAGCATTTCGATCTCAGCAAAACTTAACTTAGTTTTATGCTTCTCTTTTATAGGCTAACATTCTGTGACATAAAGCATTGCAGGTCTCACCACAATCTTATAAAACTTTTCTTTAAGTGGTACTTTCTATCACACAATAGGACTGATGCATTCCTCTACTTCAACCAAGTAACTTGAATTCTATTAATAACATCCCCATCTATATCACCATCACTTTGAACAATAGACCCGAGACATCTAAAATATTCAGACCTTTTAATGATTTGATCACCCATAGTTACAACACTAGATCTACTGCTACTAAAATTACATTCCATGTATTCATTTTTAGATCTACTCAAACAAAGACCTTTAGACTTTGATGTAGACCTCCATAATTCAAGTTTTTACTGAAAACTTTCTCTGGTCTTATTCACAAGAAGAATATCATCAACGAAAAACATACACCACATAACTAGATATGGGCTTAAAGCAGATCCCCGGTGTAATACAACTGAAATAGGAAAATACTTAGTTAATCCTCCTGTTCGAACACAAATACTAGCTCTAGAAAGCATATCTTTAATGACTTGAATATAAGTCATATCAACACTTTTCTTTTAGAACTCTACAAAGAACTTCTCTTGGAACCTTAGTATAAGCTTTTTTTCTGAATCAATAAAAATCATATAATATCTTGTATTCTGTGTTATTTAGACTTTTTTGCATTATTTTCTACATTGTATATATATATATATACATATATATTATTTTTTCATAATTGCCGTAGAATTTTACTTTCTTTTGCATTATAACCAGGGCTATGCCTTTGCAATGAAAGCACCATCTTTACTTCTCAAACAAATTATTTAAATCATTTACCCCAAGAAACTAATATTCAAGATATACACAAGTAATTTAGTAAAGAGAAGGTAGAAATAATGAAGGAATATAAAGGAAATTGTAAATCAATATATTGCAGTTGATCCCATTAATAGCCTAGGTCCACTAAGTAAAGACTCCCGGAATTTTTCCAGTATCCTCACCATCCACTATCGCAAGGTAAGAAGTCTCTCTCCTTTATGAAGAAATGCTAAACCACTCCTAAAAATTGAAAGGCCAGCTACTCTAGCAAACTCGCTAGGCAATGAACCACTTTCAAAAGTAATTCTGAGATCCAAGATCCGTCTCTCAAGGTCAACAATCACGGCTCTCAAAAACCAAGTGAAGAATATGACAATCATAAGACGATTAAAAAATAAACTTACACACACAGTTTCTTTTTTGCATGATAGATTCAAGGCATCAAATCTCTTTCTATTTATTTATTTTTTTATTTTTTTTAGGCATCAAATCTCTTTGATCCATGAGAACTACTCATGAAACTCTATCAAATTCATATTTACTAAACAGAGTTTTATTTACTAAAACTGCATATCATGTGTTTAATCTTTACTTTGCTACCCATATGATTGTAATCATTTAAACGTGTTCTACATTTAAAAAATTCAGTTATCTTCTATAAGCATCTCTACAACATTACATAGAGAAATGAACTTAATATTTTTCCTCAATTTTTATCTTTTGTGATTGAAAACTTTTAATAGTTCCACATCTACTTTTAATACTATAATATATATCATCATGCATTAGTTGGATAACTTCTACAATTTTTCTTCATTAATATCCACCAAAGAAGTTATCAGGGCATTCTATTATACGCCCTTTCCCTAATAAATAAAATCTAGATGTACATCAGCTGATTACTCCAAGCTTTTTCACTAATCAACTATATCTTGCAAATATAAGTAGTGCAATATGCCTCATAAGGCGTCATCACAATCATATCAAGAACATATGCGCAAGATATATCGGTCAAAAGTTAAGACATGAAAAACTAAAAAGGCCTTCCAAATAAAAGATTGTTACAAAAAGCACCCACGTAAGAGGAGGATGCAAAGTTTGAAAGGAAAATGCCAGAATGACTATATTGATTATGATAAAACATTGGTTAATAATACAAAATTGCCATCAAACACATAGCTGCTTGTCAATGTTTTAGAACAATTATGCTTTCAAACTTTGCATAAAAATATATTCTTTAAATTGTTCAGACTAAACAAACCTGGTCCATTCAACATTTGTTCTATCCAATGTAGAAGAGTAAAACTGCAGCACAAGTCTGAATCTATGTGCAGCACTACTAGGGACTGTCAAAAGGACAACTTCTTGACCAAGTAAACCCGCCGGCATTCAGCTATCATATAAGCTGAATTTAGTCAATTTTCAGCTCACTCTTGTCTTCAACCTTTTGAGCAACTTTAAAGTTATCAAAATTGGAACTTTCAAATTTATTCTCATCTTTTTCAGCACTAGCTCCACTTGAAGAATGGTTCTTCAGAACAACAGAAATGTCTGCTTCAGACGCTCCAGCTAGCTTGAACCTCTCCACAGCTCCATCAAGAGTTTTCTTATAATCACCAAACCCAAGCTTAAACTCAACTTGAGAGCGTTCAAAAAGCAAGTTTCCCCAAAACAGATGTATCTGAGATCTCATCACTGCAGCCTGCTCTGCTGCCTCCTCAGCAGTTAGCTCTCCTTGACCATCCACTATCACCCCCTGTTTCTTTCTCCTCTTCAGAAATTCATCCTTTTTGTTCAAGCTCGGGTCTTTGAGTTCATTAATCCTCTGCTCTTCTGCCTTCTCCCACATCATAGTTGCAGCCTTCATCTTCTCCTCTGCACTATCAAAAAGTTTGATTGTCTCAGAAGAATCCCATGTTGTCAAGTCCACTTTGCTAGCTAGAGCAAAGGACCAATGCAGCTTTGCAGTCTCAAAATGTTGCTGTCCGAGTGCAAGCAATCCTTCATAGAAGTCTGGCTTTACCTTAAGAGCCTCGTCGTATTTCTGTCCAGCAAGATCATATCTTTCTTTAACCCAATCATAAGCTTCCTGAAGTTGAGCCGCCATGGCTGCCTTTGGCAAAGACTCATCCAAAGGTATGCGCTTTCTTGCTGCACACATATGTACATTGCCCCAGTTGAAGAAGGCAAGTGCTGCCACCTCCTGGAATTTAGCAGCAGAAATCTCAAAAAGTGCCTGAGCTTCTTTACTCGTTACTGTCTCCTCAAGTGCCTCAGAGCACAGCTCCATTCCAAGCTCATGAAGGTCCAAGTGTGCATCTGGGTCAATGCCAACCTGCTGACGGAAAAGCTGAGCAAACTCATAAAGCCAATCATCAATATCAACTTCCTTGCACTCAGAATGATCACAGCCCTTCCGCTCTTTCTCCTTCACCACCTGTTTGAAAAAAGTATTATTCATGGCAAAATCATCCTCTCCCGCTGCAGGTAAATCCCCAACCAAAGAAGGCGAAGGATTCTCATCATCCTTCAACAACACCTCCTTCTCAGTATCATTCACCTCTTCATCAGATACTGAAGGCTCTTGCTCAGGGTTCACCTCCACAACGTACAGCCTTAACACCTGAAGCTTTCCCTTTGATGCCTCCCCATTCCCTTCCTGTGCCTTCTTTCCATTAAGTTCTTCAGCGCAAGACTCTGCCAGCCTGAGCTCCCGTGTGCTTGTAACTGTAACAAGATCACCCTCCAAATCCTTGTACTTGACAAGAACAAATTTTGAAGATGGAAACCGCTTTGCCACAATTTCCCTCAATGTTTTGAAACTGCAATTAATTGGCATCTCAGAAAGGCGTATATCATGATCATAAACCAGCTTCAGTGGTCTCATTCTGGTGATGGTCAAAGATTTCACAGCCCCTTCAGAAGAAAGTTTGTTCCCATAGTCTGCCCTTGAAGCGGGCCTGAGGAGAACTGGAGATGAAGATTCTGATTTCAACTGAGGACCATTGGGGAGAGAGATGGCCACCGGAGTTTTCTCTTTCTCTACCACAATCTTTTGCAGCGGTGGAGGAGAAGAAGGTTTCTTGGTAGCAGGGCGAGAGGGGAGGCAGGGTCCAAGGCCCGCAATGGGGGCAGTAGCTCGAACAGCTGAAGCACCCAGAGCAGCGGGTGAGGGGCGGCTAGCGATGCACTGTTCCACATGGTGCGCGGGAGAAACGGAAAGAGCAGCACGCAGTCGGCGTGCGAGATCCAGAGCATCGGAATGCGAGGGTTCGAGCGTGAGCAAAGAGTTGACGTCCTGAAGTGCGAGATCATACCGTCGGAGTGCCTCAAGCGCTCGAGCGCGCCGGAGGAGGGCGCGGCAGTAACGCGGCTGAGCCTGAAGAGCGAGCGAGCACTCAGCGGCGACGGCCTCGTGATCAACCGGCCGCATCTGAAGAAGACAAGCAGCTCGGTTAGAGTGGAAGACGGCGCGCTCCGGGTGGCCGCGTGGGAGAAGTTTGAGGGCTAGTTCGTACTGCTCCAGCGCGCCTGCGTAGTCCTTGATTTGGAAACGGTTGTTACCTTCCTCCTTGAGCTCGTGAGCGCGTTTCAGAAATATAGCGGCGTCGCTTGCCGGGCCATTCGACTGCTGATTGGCGGTCGGCAGAGAAGCGGCTGTAGTGAATACTTGGTCTGAGGAGGTGCCGGATTTTTTCTTCCGGCCACCGGATTTCCCCATTCGCGAGTAGATTGGTAGCTGGAATAGGAATACGAAGGCGAGAGCTGAAACCCTAGAGAGCGGGAGAGTTCTTCTTGTCCATGTTAATGAAAAAAATTACACACACACCAACTTAAACTTTCTATTTACAAATATACCATCTTTTGCATTCAATTTTTAAATTCTCACTCAAATATCGAAATTCATAGTAAAATCCCAATTTTTATTTTTTTAAATCAAATTTTCCATAATTTAATGGCGGCGTAAATACATCGATTCAATAGTTAAAAAATCTGAATTGTTAATTTAAAAATATCACTGTTTTAGTTGGTCTGTTTGTACATAGTCCAAATTCACTTATGATAATGAGTCAAACAATTTCATTAAAATACAAGGTTTGCCCTAAATTTTTTTTTCTTATGTGAACATTTACATACATATCACACCATTTTTCTATATATTTATATATTTAACATTTAAACTTTCATATTTACATAAATACCATTCAAATCTTTAGCATCTCATAAAAAATACAAATATTATTAATTTAAAAAAAATAAAATACACATTTTCATACATAAATTTTTAAAACTAAAATGTCATAAATATAAATATTAAATTTTATTTATTAAATTTCATAAATTTGCTGTATTATTTTAGGTCTTTTTATGAAAAATCATAATCTATATAGTTACCATTTTCAATTAACATAATTAGGCAATTTAACTCATTCTTGGAAAATTCAACACCGTATACAAACTATGTGAAATTATATAACCTCGCCAACATAATAAAAACAAAGATTTTAAAAAAAATATATTTATATTTAATCAAGTTTATCATTCTTAATTAAGTGGTTAATATCATAATTCTCATATTAAACACAATTAAATAAATTCACAATATAATTTGATTTTATATAAAAAAAAGTGTTCACATGTCTAAAGTATATCTTTTGATCTTATCCTTTACTTGATGCCATATTATTGTATCTTAGATCTAGAGATATAAGAATTTAGAGACATTTACATACATACCACTAAATTCTCATGTATTTACATATCTGACAACTAAACTTTGATTTTCAAATTTTTACAACACATCTTTCACATCACATAAAAAAATACCACAATTTAAAAAAGTGATGCACATTTTCATGTATAGAATATGTGTCATATATATTAAAAAAATTGAAGCTTAGGTGTTTGTTTTGCAAATCCCTCAAATGCTGATAATCACGTTATATGGTATATATATATATATATATGTATATATATATATATATAAGGGTGGTATTTGAGAATACCACTCCCCTATGCAATATCCAACCAATTTAGTACCAGAGTTGATAAAAGTTACAATTTAAACCACACTCTTTTAGGGGTGTTTGATTGCATCCAAGTTTTACCTTAAATAGGATTTAATAAATCCGATAAATCCAGATCTTATTAAATCTAAAATTGTGTTTGTTATCTTTATGATTAAATCCGAACTCAGATAGAAATGTTTGGCGATGAAAGAAGCAACGAGGTAATGTGTCTTTCGTTCTCATTAAATCCGTTAAATCCAACTCTCAATCGGATTTACTGAATCCGGATTACCGTCAAAATGGAGAGTAAAATGGGATTTAGCCCAGCGCTGGATTTAGCTCCCTTATTTTCGTGTTTGTCTAGATTTACATTAAATTCAAGCAAATTCATACATAAATCACGTTAATAAGGTGCTATCAAACACCCCCTTAATGGGAACTAAAACAGTCCTCTCCTAAGTCTATTTTAGCCCGAATAAAAAGATTCTAGGACATAAATTGCGCTACAAATTTTGGAACTAAAATAGCCCCATGTAAATAGTGAGGGGACTATTTTGACACACCAATCTTCCATAGAATGTACCATAAGACGTAGCACCAAGAAAGCATATGCCAGACTTATGAGGAAAACACCAAACAATAAGAAACAAACTAACCTGCCAGCCGATGCCTCTGCTCAAAACATAGGCAGCAGTGGAGTTGCGATAGCTAAACGTCAGGCTGCTTTGTACGCCGTAGTCGACTGTAAGTTAGCAAAAAAGGTTAGAGAGCCATTTGAAAATAAGTACATAGCATCATAATAAATCAGGGGCATTTACATACATAGCACACAGTTCTTATGTTTTTGCTGCGTATGTAAATTTCCCAATAAATTACCTCTTCCTGAGACACTAACACAGCAGCCATCATAGCAATTGTGTGACCCGCGTGGAATGTTGGAGCCCCCCCATTGCAAAGGATATGGAAATTTGAACCTGAGGAAGCAAAGACCTTATCAAATTTCGGCCAACAAAAGCTCGCATCGAGCGGGTAAGCACATGATTTGAGAGTTAACCAAGGAGCTGATGATACGAGGTTCGCATGATCAGTACGGCAGTTTTCTTGAGTTCTAACCGGTCTATGTTGATAAGCGCCACCCGCAGTTTGAATGAGAGAAAATATCCAAATGATAGAGATGCATATCAGAACTCGAAACCGTTCAAAGATCAAAATGTTCCTGAATGGCCTGTAGTTCTATGTGATATTAAGAATTTCAGTGCTCTGCATGTCAATATAAAAGTTTAGGTGTTGGATATGTAAATGGATAAGAATTCTGTGGTATGTATGTAAATGCCCTGCTAACTTACTACATGAGGGTCTATAATCCGCTGCAATGACGAGTCTTGAATGATATAGAGTATGGGTACAACATAAGCAAATGAACCACCAATTACAGTTGGTAGACGTGTTCCAAACAATGCTTGCAGAAGTGTGTTAATGCCTGATACAAACAACAGTGACTGTATGACTCTAATCTTGTCTCCCAGTGATTGATACCAAATAAAATTGGTAAAAAAGTAGTTTAACAGCCAACAAATTACTAGGCAGTGGTGGAACCATGGGATAACTGGGGAAGACGCTCGTCAGCCCATATTTTTACTAAACCCTTTAATACCATATAATTCACTAAAAATTTTGCAACCTAAACTTAAATATTTAACAATAATTTAATATTAACTATACTTTTAATTTAATAATAATATGTATAACAATTTTAAAATCTTTTTAAGGAGATGAAACCTTTAATCTAAATACTCATCACCCTTCAACCTTAAATTTCGTCACTTTTCTCCTTAAATTTCAGTTCCGCCACTACTACCAGGTGTCAAGAAATGGACACAGAAGATGTCTTAATTGCAAGGAATAATTAATTACAGCATTTCCACCCATCAATGGAACAAGCACGGTTGGTATCATCACAGTTCTCCCAAGCATCAAGATGTAGTTTTGGAAAGCTAATAAAACAGTTTCAGCTGCAAAGCAAACAGCAGAAAAAATTAACTTGTTAGTAAAACCACCAACCAAATCAACCCTTCACAGGGAATATGATAATGTATACATGATTTTCTGAATGCAAAATGTTCCTCATACATGTTATACATAAGCATGATATTAGATTATGCATTGGAAAGAAATATGTTCTTTTTCTATTTATTAAATGTTCCAAGAAAATGATATGCTTTGACAAAATTTGTGCAAATAGAAGAAATATCTCATATAAAACAACTAGAAAAATAGAATTATTAAGAAAATGGTGTATTGATTGTATATAAAAATGTGCTTAGTGAATACCAATGAATAAGTGCCAATAGAGCGTGCAAAAATTTTGTAGACTGCAGGGCTTGTTGGAATGGAGAAGCTTTTAGGAAACGACAAAGGCTAAAAAAAACAACTTATGGAAGAAGCTTCACTCTTATTTATCACCTTAACTTGGCTTGATACAAACTCAAAGACTCCACCCCTATTTATACTAGTAGCACCTCCTAAATTAATGGCTAGGATTGTGCCACCACAATTACAATCCAATGGTTACAAATAATTCCACACCTACCACACAATAATTCAACACCTACCACACCTACCACACCTACTACACAATAATTTCATACCTACCACATATTCTAGAATAAGCTTCTAGAAATTAAGCTTTATTTAAACAACTAAAACCAAGTTTATATTTCAACACCCCCTCTTAAACTTGATTTTGTGACTCCAAGCAAACTTCTCATTTTAATAAAGTTTTCACTCTTCAGCGGCTTGGTAAAAATATCTGCAACTTGGTCTTGAGACTTCACGTACTGCACTTGTACCTCTCTTCTTTCGATGCATTCTCTGATGTAGTGATAACGTATATCAATGTGCTTGCTTCTATCGTGGAAAAAAGGATTCTTTGCTAGCGCGATTGCAGACTTGTTATCAGCACAAATCTTAATCGTCTCTTCTTTTGGTAAACTTAACTCCTTTACTAGATTTCGAAGCCAAATTGCATGACAAACACATGAGGTTGCAGCCACGTACTCTGCTTCACAAGTAGAAAGAGTGACAATTGGTTGTTTCTTTGACATCCAAGTGAAAGCAGTGTCTCCTATGAAGAACACGAACCCTGTAGTGCTCTTTATATCATCCATATCTCCAGCCCAATCACTGTCGCTATATCCTACAAGCTTGAAATTGTTGGATGATGAGTAAAATAAGCCAAAATCAATTGTACCTTT
>NW_018164801.1:1128207-1129097 GCF_001263595.1 Phalaenopsis equestris
GTATAGAGCCTTTTTTAGCTTTAGAACCTTGTCTTCTTGCCCTTTGATTTTATATCCTGGTTGTTGCTTAATGTAGACTTTTTCTTCAAGTATTCCATTCAAGAAGGCAGATTTTACATCCATTTGATGTATTCTCCACTTATTTTGAGCTGCCAAAGAGATGATTAGTCTAATAGTTTCTAATCGAGCAACAGGGGCAAATACCTCATCATAGTCGATGTCTGCTCTTTGACTGTAGCCTTTTGTCACCAATCTTGCCTTGTATCTTTCAACTTCTCCTTTGGAATTCTTCTTCGCTTTATACACCCACTTCACATCAATTGCCTTATACCCTTTAGAAAGTGAAGCCAGCTCCCATGTTTCGTTCTTCTCGATCGCCTTAATTTCTTCATCCATTCTATCTTTTCACTTCTTGCTTTGTATGGCTTCCTGGAAGTCCATGGGTTCACAGTTGGCAAAGAGACAAAAAAGAGTAAGATTATCTTGATTCATAATTACCTCATAAAGATCTTCTAATCTTCTGAAGTTCCCTTGAATTTTCTTGTGAAGTTGATGACGATGAGTTGCTTTGATTACTTGTTGTTTATGGAGTAGTTGGCTCTTCTCTTTCTTCCTCGATCTTTGGTTGCTCTACGTCTTCTTCTTGAAAGTATGGGAAAAAGTTGTAGTCCTCAGCATGTAGTCCCCAGACTCATTCTTCTCCTTCATCGAATATGACATCTCTGCTGATGGTTGTTTTCCCTGTATTTGGATTGTATAACTTGTAACATTTCGAGTTGTTGTCGTAACCAATGAAAATGAACTTCTCGCTCTTGTCATCCAGCTTACTTCTTTTCTCGTCGGGTATGTGTACATGAGTTATGCATCCAAAAACTCGTAGATGAGAGATG
>NW_018164801.1:1129374-1131161 GCF_001263595.1 Phalaenopsis equestris
TCTATTCTTCCGTTCCGCTACTCCATTTTGTTGGGGGGATCTTGGAATAGTTAGAAGTCGACGTATTCCGTTGGCTTCACAGAATTCTTGAAATTCTTTTGAAGTGAATTCTCCTCCTCGATCAGATCGCATAGCTTTGATCTTGAGACCACTCTCTTTCTCTACATCTGCTTTAAACTTCTTGAATATTCCAAAAACCTCTGATTTTTGTTTTAAGAAATACACCCATGTTTTTCGTGAAAAATCATCTATGAAGAGAAGAAAATAGTTGCTCTTACCGAGTGAGTTTGGCTTTATTGGACCACAAACATTTGTATGTATGAGCTCAAGAGGCTTTTGGGCTCTTGAACTTGACTCCCTTGGAAAGCTTTTTCTAAAGTGCTTTCCGAGTAAACATCCTTCACATAATTGATCAGGGTGGTTGATGCAAGGTAGTCCTCTCACCATCTCTTTCTTTGAAAGCAAATCGAGTCCTCCAAAGTTGAGATGCCCAAATCGAAGATGCCAGAGCCAAGAAGCATCTTTATAACAGGTCTTCAGACATTTGGCAATATCATTTTGAATGTTGAGTGAGAACATTCTATTTTTAGACATTGGCACCTTAGCAATCAAGTTACCAATATTGTCTTTTAAGAAGAGAGTATTTTCTTTCAAGTGAATATCATATCCTTTCTCCAAGAGTTGCCCTAAACTCAAGATGTTGCTTTTCATATTCGGCACAAAGTATACGTTAGAAATAAATTGATGCTTCCCATTTTTCTGACGGATGAGAATGCTACATTTGCCTTTCACCTCTATCTTGGACTCATCTCCAAAAGACACATTGCCACTTACTGATTCATCAAGCTCTACGAACATGCTTCGTCTCCCACACATATGGTTGCTTGCACCGGTGTCCAGGTACCATGTACTATCTTCACCTCTTTCGTTGCCTTTGTATGCTAGAAGTAGAGTGCCATCTTCTTCTTTTTTTTCTTCAATGTAGTTGACTCTTTCATTCACTTTGTACTTAGGTGCTCTACATTCTTTCGCATAATGCCCGAACTTGTTACAATTATAGCACTTAATTTGAGATTTATCATACCTCGAATTTGAGTGCCCTTGACCACGTCCACTTGTAGATCTTTCTCCTTTCTCATAGTTATTTTTGGTACTCCATCCTTGCTTGCTTGCATGACTTTGTCCTTGTCCTCTATTGTGGCTTCTAATGTTGTTGAAGCTTTCATCTTTCTGAGTTGGTTGGAGATTTGTCTTGAGAAGTTGTTGGACAATTTCTTCATTCATCTTCTTCTTTTCTTCATGGGCTTGCAATGAACCTAGAAGTTGCTCTATCGTCATGACTTGTAAGTCCTTCGTCTCTTCGATAATGGTTGTGATACTATCAAATTTTGAATCTATCGATCGGATGATCTTTTCCATGATAGCCACATCTTCTAACTTCTCACCATTTCTTTTTCGTTGATTGGAAATGGTAATGACTCTAGAAAAGTAATCGGAGACCAACTCGCCTTCTTTCATATGCAAAACATCAAATTGACTTCTTAAAGTTTGAAGTCGTACCTTTTTAACCTTCTCTGCTCCCTTATATGAAACCTCGAGCTTCTTCCATGCTAGTTTGGCCGAAGTAGCACTTGAGATCTTCTCAAAACCATCTTCATCTAAAGCTTGATAGATGAGGAAGAGAGCCTTCTTGTCTCTCTTTCGCAAGTCTCGTAAGCTATCCTTTTGTGTTGTGGATAGAACAGACTCATCACTTGGCTCATCGTAGCCTTTCTCCACAACCTCCC
>NW_018164801.1:1131318-1153585 GCF_001263595.1 Phalaenopsis equestris
TTGGCTTGATACAAACTCAAAGACTCCACCCCTATTTATACTAGTGGCACCTCCTAAATTAATGGTTATGATTGTGTCACCACAATTACAATCCAATTGTTACAAATAATTCCACACCTACCACACAATAATTCAACACCTACCACACCTACCACACCTACTACACAATAATTTCATACCTACCACATATTCTAGAATAAGCTTCTAGAAATTAAGCTTTATTTAAACAACTAAAACCAAGTTTATATTTCAACAGGGCTTGCCAACTTTCAATCTGAAAGAGTACATGCCTTTTACAAAACCTAAACTTACATTACATCCCAGCAAACTATCACTAGTTGAGCTTCAAAACAAACAAAGTTGATCTAAAGAAATGCCTGCTTATTAGGATATATTTGATTCGGACTCCGTGAGCTTAGAGTTGAATGGCATTATTGAATCTTCAATGTTTAATAACTTGGCCGTGGTTTTTCATTGGACGGAGGAGGGATGGATAGAAGAGGAAGATTGTAATGACCTTGCATTTGATTGAGGCCAACCTTAAGTTGTATTTCTACTCTCTTCGTGGGAAGATGACTAGAGGTGGACTTGTGGATGTTTGATGAGTGATGAAGAGAGAGGAGTGCCAAACCATGGTTAAGAGGTAAATGGGACTCCTATAAAGTGTAGGCTGGTAAGAACTTGGAGAAGGAAAAGGGTAGACATATCGGGGAATTTGAGGGGATGTGGAGGAGGAGATGGAAAGAGATCTAGAAAATTAATATCATTCCATTACTAGTTATCCACATTCTAAGGGACACCAATAAATAAAACTAAATTGAAAATCAAAGTAAAAGAAAACGCAAAAGCAATTAAACAAGTCAATAATCCATGATCATTCAACATTAATCTCAAGAATTATGAAAAATATTCTCTTAAAGAGTTAAAGGTGGGGACATCGATGAAGTTAATCAACTTTGGAGTGCATAAATTGAGCCTATTATGTTGCATACCTCAGCATCATTTGGGATCAAAACAAATTAATCACTTTAAAAAGCATCACCTCCCATGCTTGTCTTTTATGCAAGCTTTACCTGACCACCTTCCCCATTCTGGTTTAAATATCATCCCCACAGAAAACCCATCTAACAATACCCAAACAAACACCCATTTTAGAATTTCATTATGGAAAATTTCATCCAAATCATAAACCACATACCCTCACTGTCATGAAAACTTATTTTTGTCTCATTATAATTCTCATGGAAAATTTGAACGACATTACCTCTACTCACCCCCAATAGTCTTAGAATGATTCCACAAAAAAAAATTTCTAAAATTTTAAAATTTCTCACAACATTCCATTATTCACTATACTATGCAGGTTAACCAAACACAGACAACTGACTCGGTTATTTCATAGGCATTGGTCGCCAATAAACAACCATCTATATGGGATCGTGAGAGACTCACTCTCTATCTGTATTAATCAATGTGAGTTTTGAAGGCATCGGGACGCTCGTGTGAGATACCCGTCTTTTGTGACACCCATTTTAATCGTTGTACACGTGTAAGCAAGATTCCTTTAATCAAAGTTTTCTTAGGCATTCTCCAAGATGTAATTAACCAAAGAGATATGTCTCTCTGGGAGCTGCTCTTGACCCCAGAACAAGCACACAAAATCTTTAGTTGTGGGTTTATTTCGTAGGGTGTTATTTACGGATATGTTCCAAATTATTTTTGATCTGATTTCGTTTTGGACATACGTTTTTAGGCTATCACGCGAAGTTTACTTTACAGATATTCTCCACATTCTTTCTCTTCTCTGTCTTCTCCGGATCATATATATGATATAGATGATCTATAGCGACGATAGACAAGCTGAAGACATTCAAAAATAAAAAAGAGAAAAAAAAAACGAAAACAAAAGCTACACTGGGTTTCAAGTCAAGTAATCAAGAACCATTTTAATATTACAGATCTCTCCTGTTCCTCACTTACCCTCTCGTCAACTAGGAGTGTTCTTGGAGGAGCATAAAGACTAGAGAATGCATGGAAAAAGAAAATTGAATCTCCCATAGATTACTGGTTTCTTTTCCTTTTCCTTTTCCTAGAAATTATCACGAAAATATTGTGCATCTCCAGTCGCCCTATCCCATTCTCTTTTTTTATTGCTTCAAAACCATCATTCTTAATCCTGACAATGCTTCCGCAAACCATAGCTTACAGCAGCCTCATTACAACATCTACTGTCAATCACCAAACGAAATAACAAATCAATAAACCAAATGAAAAAGATAACAAAGGCGAAAATAGGGCATTCCAAATCGCTTCTATTCCCCACGTCGCTCAAAAACTACAAACTATCATCATCTTTCTCATCGATTGTTCATTAATTCCCCAGTTGTGAGCACCAACAGATGAATCAAACAGAAAAGAAAAAAAATTAGGAGTAAATAGTAATGGCGGGAAAATGTTTTTGTGATAACGAGAGTGATAGGGAATTCTTACGCCAAGGAGGCTTGGAATCAATACAGTACTCCAGATCCTGCAACTTCTCCATCGGAGGATGCCTTACGTCCCCCATTGATGACCAAATGGCTTTTAGAGAGAGAAGCGGAGGCGGAGGAAGTCTCTCCTCCGTCTACACTGAATGGCCCTTCTGAATTGTGCTCTCAAGTGACAACTGCCACTGGGACAATCACTTGAAATCCCTGAATTAGCCCTGCCCCACCGACTCCTTTTATCCATTTATTTACATATTATATATATATATATATATATAATAAAATGATGTATGATGTGTTACTTAATGTTGTAATTTTATTGGAGTACTAAATGTAAAATTCAAAAAGTACATTTAAGATTTTAGAATATTTAGTTTTCTGGTCAAACTACAATGTTGTCAGCACCGTGATTCATATAGACTTCATGGTTGTTCGGGCTAAAGTTGTAATGTTTCGACACTAGTCTTTCGAACCTTCAATCTATAACTTAAACGTCAGTGTGTGACGACATAGTTATAAGATTAGCTTATTTCGCTCAGCTTGACTCTGTTGACAGAGATGCGGTGTCATATTGTTCGTAAATTTATAAATTAAAAACAAAATTATCTTTGAATTGTTGAGAGTTTTAGAATATTTAGTTTTCTGGTCAAACTGCAATGTTGTCAGCACCGTGATTCATATAGGCTTTATGATTATTCGGGCTAAAGTTGTAATGTTTCGACACTAGTCTTTCGAGCCTTCAATCTATAATTTAAACGTCAGTGTGTGACGACATAGTTATAAGATTAGCTTATTTCGCTCAGCTTGACTCTGTTGATAGAGATGCGGTGTCATATTGTTCGTAAATTTATAAATTAAAAACAAAATTATCTTTGAATTGTTGAGATGGATCCATATTATGCTGATAATATAAGTGTATTTATTAGCCAAATATGTGAGGGTTTATCCATTATTTATATACTTATATATAAAGATAAAATAAATAATTTAATTTAATTTTTATGTATTTTAGAAAAAGATGCCTACAAATTATTTACACATTTTATTTAAAAAAATTGTTCACTATAAAAATTCTCTTATTTTTTCCTATAATTTTTTCTTAAAATTTTTAACCTTTATTTTAATTGGGGAAGAAACTGACAGTTTGCGTGCAGGGGTAATTTCGTAAATTACAGTCAAGTTGGGCCCACAAGACACCCCTTGCACGGAAGGAACAAATAAGAGAGTGGCAAATAGAATAATCATATGAAAAAATGGTCGGCAGAGAATCGAAGGAACTGTTTCCAACCATGCGATTTGCCTTAAGATGTGTTTCTGTCATTGTTAAAAAAATTTACATATATGCCTCACGATTCTTACGTAATTCCAAACACAAGGTTAGGTATTTACATTTATAATACCTAATGTTATAAATCTATGGATGAAAGTGTAAATTTCTTTTTAAGAAGATAAATTTTATAAAATTTTGATGCAATGTTAAAGCATTAAGTACATACCACCCCCCAATTCCTCTGTATTTACATACACCCAAATATTTCTTATAGAAAAAAATATATATCACTACTTTAATCTCTAAATATTGAAATACACATTTTAGTGTATAAATAAGATGGTATAAATATGTAAAATTTATGTGTCAAATATATGATAAATAGGAATTGATCCAGTACAATATAATTATAATAATATCAAAATATCAAATACGTAAAATTTAAGTGTCAAACATATGATAAATAGGAATTGAGTTGTATTTATGCAAATATCCAGTACAATATAATTATAATAATATCAAAATATTGTTTAGATACACTAAAACCTATATTTGAGTTAATTACTTTCAAAAGTTTATTTTCTTGTTACTAAAACAAAAGTCAGCGCAAAAATAAAAGAGAAGATCAGAAGTGATGAGCAACAACTTTAATAATCTCAGTGATAGGAAATAATATGGTGTGATTCACACTGTCGTCTGGACATACGTTTTCCAAACTTAATATTTCTCTTCCGACCAAATTGTTCCCCCTCATATGCTTTGATTTGGCTATTCCAACCCCTCAAGACCATCATTTAATTCATCTAAATCATCGTGCTGAGTTGTGATTAGCCCATCAATACATCAAGACAATGCAAATCCAGTAGTACCAAATCCATCACTTCGGATATTTCTGCAATCGATCATGATATACGAGTCTAAATAAGCCAAGAAGAATTACTTGATAACGAGCTCAGCTCGATGAGCTGAAAAGTCATGCTCAAGCCGTCCCTGACAATACTAGTTAGCTCGTAAGCTAGTTTGTTTTAAAAAAATATTAGGGGCATCTACCTCCATAACACCATATTCATAACAATTTACGTATCTAACACTTTTTGGACAACAATGCACTATCGGTACAGCGCCGCACCGCAATTTTTTTATTTAGAAAACTATATTTTCTCTGTGTTTTCAAAAAACTGCTGCTGAAAATCATAATTTCTTACCCAACCTGACTTGTCATATTTTTTTAAGAAAAAAATTTTGTAATAGACACCATAATTGTTTTGAACATCTTATTTTTCAGCTTAACCCTAAACAAATACAACTGCTTTAAACAGACCCTTAAACTTTATTTTTTACATTTATACCATCCAAAATTTTTAATCTCATAAGAAATACCAATTTTATTTACTTTTTAAAATTGAAATAAATCTTTACATGCCTAACAATTAAACTCTATTTGGAATACTTAAGCATGCACAATCAAAACATTTTTCATTTATAGGACTTACCACTTCCCATTTAAGTGCCACAAAAAATCTAACTATACTCTTTAATGAATAACTTCATAATTTGGCTCACAATCGAGCTCAAACTCCAATCGTTTACACCCTCCACACAGTTGCATAGAAAATCCTTCCACAACCAAATGGAACAAGCATCCTATAAAGGACAAGAGACCATTTAAAAGATTATACAATCCAAATGCAGCAGCTCCACTTTAGGAAGGCACTGATTGCACAAATTTAGACTCACTAGTACCCCGGATGGAAAAAGGTTAATCTAAAAGACTCCTAACCACACTTATAAGACCAGCCAAATCAAACATTTAGACAATATTTACTTATCTATTTTTTTAATTTGTTTCTGTTTTTTTTTTTTTAGAGGAACATTGCTCTTTTTAAAATACTCAAAATACTAAATTTATATTTTTATCTGTTTTTAAAACACTCAAAATACTAAATTTATATTTTTATCTGTTTTATTACTGCCTGCCGCCATCGGCCACCAGCCACACCACCACCATTGTAGACCGCCGCCCCAGCCCCCCCGGGCGACCACCGATCGCCGCCACCGGCCACCATCAACCGCCGATCACTGCTCCCACCACAAGCCACCACTGCCACCGTACGTCTGTTTGCCCACCGGCCACCACCTCTACCGCCGAAGACTGCCCGTCGGCCACTGCCCACCACCCATTGTCGGTTGCCAACCACTACTGCTCGCCAATGCCGCCCACCACACCCGCCCCCAACTAATGTCTGCTGGTGCCCGGTGTTGCCCGCCCACCCGTAGGAAATGCTTCTTATTGAGTCAAGCAATGAAGAAGTATATGTCATGAACGGCAAAACTTAATACTAAAAATTAAATGTTTTATAAAAAATATAATTTAAAAAAAAAAACCCAACAAAACATATATGATATTTTTTATTTTTAAAAAATATAAATTACTAAATATCAAACTCATTTTCTAAAAATAAAAAATAAAAATAAAATAAAATAACACTAAAAAAAAAAGAAAACAGAACATGATCACCAACAAAAACTTAACTTAGTTATTTTTTTTTTTCCTTTTTTTACAAGCAGTCTTTTTTTCCTGCACTGTACAGTTCCATATTACCAAGAGTGGGTACAGCTGGCCCGCCACCCTTGCCTGTAAAATTGATCATCATCTCTTCCTCTTTTTGGTTTGAACCTGCATGGAATTGTGACAAATGTGCAAAAGGTGAGATGAATTTTCAGTTTTCCTCAGTTCGACTCGCACAGTAATAAAGGTTCTCTAAAAGAGCAGCATAAAGAGAAATACAAATATGGCTAACCTCAAAGAACTGAGAAAAGGAGACATCTTACGTTCAAACAGGCGCGCAAAAATTGATCAGATATATCAATTCGACTCAAATATAATTTAACTTAGGGTTGACCCCAAAATAATATTTGGGTCAGATTTGAGTTAAGAATCCTAACAAGTTTAATTTTTCATAACGAGTTTAGGTTAACCCACTAACTTGGAAATTAACTCAAAACTGGACCGCTAATCCAAAATCCACCCAAAACTTACTAGCCAACCCGAAATTGACCTGAGATTGACTCAAAATCAACTTGAATTTGATCCAAATAGCTATACTGCCATGTTAAACAGGTTATAAGGTCGAGTTCAGGTTACCTGGGTTGAATGAGGGTCGGGTTCAGATTTAGACCTTTTAACATGTTTAAAGTTTGGGACATATTCGGGCAAAGAAGTTTTTCAGGTCAGACCCGAAACCAATTTGACGCGTCTACGTGCAAATATAGCTGCATCATATTCTCTGGTCTACAAAATGTAACAGTATTCATTTGAGACGCAGATTAATTAACAGAGAAAATTAATATGGAAAAATGGTATGATCGGAACCTTTTCATGTTTGTGCCTAGGTTGTAAGTCATGGTAATACAAGATATTCAAAACGTGCCTACAGAAGGATAAAGCCAACAAAATTGAGATTAAAGTTCACAAAAGAATCTTAAGGTGCTGACCACTCCAATGCTAAAATGGCAGTTATAATAAAATAAAAATCTAATGAACAACTCGTACTACATCACTTGATCAGACGGTTCAGTTTAATAAATAATTAATTACAAAAACATCACTTGAACCACCCAATCCCAATTTATATTAGCATTTAACTTCATTTAACAATTAAGCAAAAAAGTCTTGATAAGCATCACTCTCTAGTTAACTTTAAAAATGTACACCTGCCGAAAATTCACAATCATTCCATTCTGCACAACTAGCTCGTGTCCATGCTTGCAAGAAAAAAATTAAGGGAAAAAAAGGAAGGCATTTACACACATAGCACACAATTCTTATGTATTTACATTCTGACACCTAAACTTTCATATTTAGCCACATAGCACTCAAAATTTAACATCACGTAAAAAATAGCACTACCATTTAAATGTGTATATTCAAAATTATAACTTTTCAAAAGTTAAATACACATTTTAATGCATAGGTTTAAAATACCAAAGTGCTACGTGTCTAATATGTAAATACAAAAGAACAAAACAAAAAGAAATTACATGTTGCCTGTAATCTTGTTCAAATAGAAAACCAGAAGATATTTGAATTAACATTACCCCTACCTTTGGCTCCAACATTGAGGAAACAGGAAAGCTATTAGGAGACCTTTTGGTATCATCATCCGCGGCACAGTCTAAACAAAGGAACTGATCCAATGTTTTGGCTTGTTCAATAGTCATGTCCATACAAGCCGGATGAAACCTGTCAAAAACGAAAGCTTATTAAGCAAATAATCAAACAAGCCCTCAGAGACACTCGAACAAGTCGAAATTTATTAATGAAGCATTTTAGTCATAACGGACATTTTAAAAGCCAAAAAAAGGCATAACTTGAATCTAAAATGCTACCGGAAAATATCTAAACTTTTAGAATGTAAAAGATGTTCAAGCATTCATTTGAAGAGTTTAGAAAACAGAAACATATCTGACATACAATAAGAAATAAATGTCCGAAAGAAAAAAAAAATATTTAGATCGTGTACACTGGAAAAAAAAAGAAGAATTCTTACAACATTTAGCTTGGTCATTGGTGCAAAGGTCTCTTGATAGTTTATCCCATAAGTCTGAGTGAAATCTTTGGCTGCCAACCTAGCATTTAACCTCTCAATGCTCTTATATGTTTTGTACTTGACATTAAACACGCATTTGCACCCAATGAGCCCTTTATCTGTAGGAAGCTTTGTAAAGATTCATGTGTTATTTAGATCGTGTTTGGATCTCCTCCTCAGCTATCCTTTTCCATTCTAGACTCTGAAGTGCTTCATGAAAAGACATAGTGTTTGCACACTATCAATATTACATACAAAAACTTCATAAAGTGATGATAATTTTTCACATGCAATATCCTCTTGAATAGGATAATTTATACAACATTCCTTGTCTTCTCCACTGGATTATACAACCCTTAGAACTTCAGCTATGCGTGAATTCAAATTTAGTTGTGAACAGTCTTGTGATTGTATATTGTCTTTATTTTGTTTGGTGAATTTCTTTCTCCCAGTGTGCACACAAAGTTTCTTGTGCACTTCCTTGTTGTCAATCTCAAGTTTTATATCCTCGAGTGATGGAATTTGGGAAACATGATGCTTAGAGAGAATTAGAATATGTTGTAATGACTTTAGATCAATGTGGATATCCAAGTAATGTCTCTAATATGATATTCACCCAGTATCTCCCCCTGAATTTCAAATTTGGGGTCGTAGAATTATTTTTCATAGAGTTAAAATATTTTTCTGTAATGGGAGAATAACAAGTGTACCCCTTTTTGTTAGACGTATAACTAAAAAATATATATTTCATGGATCTTGAGTTAAATTTTGTGTGATTAGGTTGGCAAATGTGAACAGAAAAGACAACCAAATATTTTAGAGAAAAAATAGATGAGAAAGCTCTAACAAGAGGGTGTTTCATCAAAACATCGAGAGGGGCTATGAATCGAAGGACCTTGCTCGACATTCTATTAATAAGGTAGTAGTTGTGAACACAACATCCCTCCAAAAAAAATGTGAGATATTGTGAGAAAACACTATAAACCTAAATACCTCAAGGAGATGTTTATTATTCCTCTGAGTTATCCCATTTTATAGTGGAGTCTCAACATAAGAACTCACATGATTTCATTCTTTACAAGGAAGTGTCCAAAAGATCAAATTGAAGTATTCTTTTGCATTATCAGTTTTAAGAATTTAAATTTTCTATGAAATTGAGAGTAAATTAGAGCATAGAAGGATTGAAAGATTTGTATTGTTTAAAATTTCTCATTCATGAGAAATATTCAACTAGTTCTAATATGATCATCAATGAATGAGACAAATCATCTAATTTCATTGATGATTTTTAATTTTGATAGTCCCCAAACGTTACTATGAATGATAAAAAAAGAATGTGAGGGCTTATAATGAGAAGATATACATGGCAAGTATGTTTAGTCAATTGACATGTTTCACGCTCATAAAAAAACTGACTTTTTATTAATAAAGAGATTGGGTATAACTTTGCAATATAATAAAAATTTGGATTCCCTAGATCACAATTTTATAATAAAACTAAAATTTCAATAGACTCAAGAATATGAGAAAAAGTTGGTGAAGAAAATACTAGTATGTTGAGAGAATAACATTCCTTGAATAATATAGATGTTGATATAATTTAGCACTATCAATCACATTTCCCAAATCCACCGGCTGAAATTCACAACTAGAGTGAAATTTTGTAACATAGCTCAAGTCATGAATAAGCTTTTGCTAATTGAAAGTAAGTTGTAATCTGGTTAAAGAACATATATCACAGAAGAAAGCAGAATATATTTAAAAACTTTCACTTTTCCATTCCCAACAATTCTGAATTGAGATCTATCAACAAGTCCAACAAATTTGGAAATGATGATCCTTGGTGGTTAATGAGAGCGTGAATGTTTCTAATCATATGATCAAAAACACCTGAATCTATTATCCAAAGTCGAAATCTTCCATAAGTGATGATTAGGATCAATGAACTAAGGAAGTGTGTTGTCTCCCATGAAATATTCCTTCTTTCATTTTTCATAAATGTACATAAACACGAATTGAGACCACCGAAGAAATTTATGATTATTGAGTTCATGGTTTGTGATAAAGGTAGGGAATTCAGAGGTTGTTTGGACATAATTCCGAGTTTTTTATTCAGACCCGATCACTGGAGTAGACTAGACGTCTTCATTTTGTACCCGGTCATAAACCTTATGCAAGTTTAGGGGTTGGATAAAGGAGTTGGTTGCTGCTTGCAGCAGGAAAAAACAAGTGGGGGTGCAGAAGTCCTATGATAAGGAACATAAAAGAACTTGCGAAGTAGCTTGAGGAATTACGATAGCTGCAAAGAGAATTTTGGCTATTGGAAGGATGTTAGAGAGACTTCGGCAGTCATGCGAACGAGTAGAGGGTCTGCAGATTGGCGAAAGGGACTTCGACAACTGCAAGGAGGAATCTCGCTGCTGAAGAAAGGCTGGGGTGATACAATTTGAGGAGTCCTAGCAGACAAAGTAGACAAATTACTTAAAGAAATGAAGACGAAGTCGATTCGTTCGACCAACACAAATGAAGATGTCGTCGCAGGAAGAAGACTACAACAACATCTGAAACAGACACAAACGAGGTTGACACAAATAAAGACGTCATTGCAAGACGAGAGTGACGCCATTCGAAGCAAACAAAGCGGCAAATAATTGACGCCCAAATGTCGTCGCAAGGTGATGGCGAAGCAGAGAAAGCAAGACGTCGCAGACGCCTGACAATGCAGATAACCCAAACGAGGCTTTGATACCAATAAGAAAGGCGTAGATATTATAAATTCTAAAATTTCATTATATTCAAATTGCAACTTTTAAATAGGAAATATCTAAGACAGATATAATTAATGCTATTAAAACTTACTAACACACTTATTAAATAGGAAATATCGAAGACAGATATAATTAATGCTATTAAAACTTACTAAATACAAAGAAAAGAAATACAATATAATAGGAAATAAAACAAAAATAAGAAACTCCCTCAAATAGCTTCCATAAATTGATCTTATAAGGCAACCATGGCAGGTGGTGTGGCCCGCCTTACTGGGATAAAATTCTCCACTAATTCTCCACTTTCTCTTTTTTTTCTTTTCACAGTTTATGCAAGCATTCTTTAGAGAGTAATTGAACATATAGGTTAAGACGCAACACAAAGATTTCTTATAATCAATTTGGATTTATGTCGGGCAGGTCTACTATGGAAGCTATACATTTATTGAGAGGTTTAATGGAGAAGTTCAAAGATAATAAGGAGAATCTATATTTGATTTTTATTGATTTAGAAAAAGCTTACCATAAGGTTCCAAGAGATATCCTTTGGAGAGTTCTCGAGAAGAAAGGTGTTGATATGACTTATATTCAAGTCATTAAAAATATGTATACTAGAGCTGTTACTTCTGTTGAAACTGAAGGAGGATTAACCAAATATTTTCCTATTTCTGTTGGATTACATCAGGGATCGACTTTAAACCCAAATTTTTTTGCTTTAGTTATGGATGGTCTTAGTGGACATCTACAGGAGGATGTACCTTGGTGTATGCTTTTTGCTGATGATATCCTTAGTTATCGAATTATGTAAATGTATGAATGATTTAGATATATTGGGTCTATTATTCAAAGCGGTGGTGATATAGATGGGGATGTTAATAGGAGAATTCAAGTTGGGTGGTTGTAATTGCTTTGGACCTATTGTGTGATAGAAAAGTATTGCTTAGACTAAAGGAAAATTTTATAAGATGATGGTGAGACCAGCAATGCTTTATGGCGCTGAAAGTTGGCCTTTAAAATAGAAGCAGAAAACTAAATTAAGTGTTGTCGAGATGAGAATGATTAGGTGGATGAGTGGTTTTACACAGATAAAATGTGAAATGAATATATCCGTGATATGTGATATGTAGCTCTTGTGATGGACAAAATTAGAGAAAGTCATCTTGGATGGGATGGTTTGTTCACATTAAATGTTGACCATCTGATGATTCGATTAGGAGAGTAGATGTTTTAGATTCGACTTGTGTTAAGAAAGGTAGAGGTAGACCTACGAAGACTTGGGCTTATTGTATTAAAAATTATCTTAATTTACTAGAACTAAATGAAAATATAACACTAAATAGGACGCAATGGAGAAAAAGGATTCATGTAGCCGACCCCACGTAGTGGGATTAAGGCTTTGTTGTTGTTGTTGTTGTTGTTGTACAGTACTCCATTGCAATAAGAGCAACACTCAACGAATACTAATAGTCTATTAAGGTTTAAAGCATACCCAAGTTTTGTTCACACCAATTGCAAAAATACATTTTACCAGAACTAAAGAAGACATCCCTTCAAAGCCCTCTCGCTAGAAGCACCACTAGCACCTTATTCTTAGTGATTTTATATTTATTATTAATCCTCTTGCTCTGAGCGGTGGGTGTTTCCTAAAAGTTACTTCCAAATAATCACTTAAATGTCAGGTTTAAAGAATTATTACAAGAAAAAAGGTAGAAACGCATCAGAAATTAAATAGCAAAGAAGAAAAAGAAGAAAAAGTTAGAGAAATAAGATACGCTGTAAGTTCGTCTTTAAAAAGTCTGACAGGAAGCTCCCACTAATAAGGTGAAAAACTAAGCACAACTCACAAGTGCCTATTCAAGTGTACGTAATGAGTGCTTTCAATGAAAGCAGCTATTGTTTGTTATAATGAAAGTGTACAGTACGTTTAGATTTCAAAGACATATTGTACGGCATAAGACAGAGTAACATGATAATAATAGCATTACCCAACAAAGGCATGGAACCATAAAAAAAAGCATTAAACAAAAAGGAAAATGAGAAATGTAAAAATTAAAAATTAGCAAGAGAAAATAGAAAAACATTAATTTTAAGGGAAATTTACATACGAATCACACAATTCTTATGTATTGACATATTTAACACCTAACATTTCATATTTACATATATAGAACTTTGATGCTTTAACCCTATGCATGAAAGGGGTATTTCACTTTTAAAAAGAGGGAATAGTGCTCTTTTTAATGTGAATTAAAAATTTGCGTGCTATGTGTGTAACTATGAAATGTTAGGTGTGAGATATGTAAATACATTAGAATTGTGCATTACACATGTAATGCCCTTAATATTTAACATTTAAATCTAAGGATCAAATGATTGAGCATCGGCACCTTATATTTGGTTAACTCTGCCATAGCACAGAACGATTCTATCATTTAAGCTAAACAAAAGGAACATATAATCATTATGCAAATCTTTACAAGCATTCCCATTTATTTCCATATAGATGGTCTGCATTATATTTAATAAAGCAGATTCAAAAATGAGAAAAACATCGGCACAAAAGAAGCACAATAGGAGATATCGCATATAATGCTATAATTGAGATATAACAAACTTAAAACAATGGACAAAAAAAGCAAGATAAAAAAAAAATTCTGGCCGGTTTCTCTAGAGCCATCAAAAGAGGAATTATGAAGGCTAAAGCTCATAATATCTTAAACTCAGGCCAATCAAGGTTGTACTCGCAACGATAGCATAGTAGGTTGAAGGACCATGGCTGGTGCTACTAGGTCGATGTTGCAGACAAGTTAACCAAGGATAAGATCCCAATTGTAAATTCAAGTGGTCGAGCATTTCTTTTGCGCCCAAAAATTAGATTAGAAAATAAAGCAAGAGACATCTCAAATAAAAGTAGAGAAGCGTGCCGATTTGCCACATTCAATAACAGGTGGTTAATATTGGACAAACGCTTATTGCTCTTAGAGAAAAAGGCAGATAATAATTCATAAAACAAGAAAACGTTTTTTGTTTTTTTTTCTGGTTTTTTTTTTAATAAACTATAAAACTGTGTTTAATCCTAATAAGGTTTATAGAAAAACGCCAAAATAAAGTTTTGGAATCCAATCACATCAAATTGAACTGAGGCAACTAGCCAGATGAAAGTAACCCAAAACTGCGGTCAAGAACTTCATCTTAATGCTAATGGCACGACAAAACCATTAACTGAAACCAGATACATAAATACATAGGAGAAGAGAAGCAACTCTTCTCAGTCAGGCCACTCACCAGTCCTTGCACCCTTCGCACTGCACCATTAGCGTGTCCGGATTGTAAGGCATCTCGCATTTGCAGTACCTTCAAAACACAGCTCAAGTAAATCAGAACAGTAACCGTTTCCACATCTCCTAAACGGTGCAGAAAATAAAAAAGGAGTTCGACAAAACAAAAATCCGGGTGAGTGCAGCCTACACTGCTACGCGGTCAGGAGTGAAACCACCGGTTAAAACCTTGTACTCGAATCGGCAGAAGAAGTCCTCTGACCCGACATCCTCGAGCTTGGTATAGTTCTTGAAGGAATGAACCACGCACTTATCTTCAATGGTGTGCGCGCTCTGGACGTCATAGTGGTCGGACAGAAAGAGCTCCCTAGCCCCGTGGAACTGCCGCCGTCCACCAATCGAATCTTCAGGCCGGTAGTACCACCGAATCCTCACATTCACTTTGTTGCGTTGGTCTGCTTCGATCTTCTCCACCCGCGCAACGTACGGAAAGTTATCCGGATCGGAGGGCCTCATAAGCACACAGTCACCCGCTACAAAGACAATCATCGTCATCAACAACAAAAAGACAAACCGTAGAGAACCGATAATAGCTCAAAACAACCAGAACATAAACATCAAGTTCTCGGAGGAGGAGACGAACGACACATACGGTGCACAACCTTGTCGGTGCCCCTGATCGTATACGAATCGAGGTCCTTCTTCCCTGGCTTACTCTTCGCCATCGACACTGAATCAAGCTACAAGTCGTCTCTCCCACTAAATTATCTTCAAATGAAAACTTCTTAACCTCGTTCCCCCAAGTACCTTACAGATAACGCATTGGATTCGCCATCTCTCCTTCGACCTCTCACTACCGAATCTCCGAATAGGGGCGGTGGTTGGGAGAAAGGAGGAGGAGAATTCAGAAAACGGAGGGCTAAGCTAACCCTAGTTTTTAAAGCTAACGCTACTTTCTTCCGTCAGCGAACAGTGTTATGGGGATGATTTCTCTTTTTTTTGGAGATAAATAACAAGAGCGAGCCATTAGCTCCTAAATAACTTTGTTTTGTGTTTGGCTCCATTCAAATTAAAATCTCTTCAAATTAATTCCTCTTTGGCTCGATTTTGAGCTCCACAACCTACATATTTTAGAATATAATAATGATAAAAAATTTATTAAAAGAAATAATATTTTTGTATTAGTTTCCACGCGTAACTCTACGTGCGTTCATTCCTTTAAGAACCATACAAAGCTCAAGGATGTTGGATCAGAGGACTACTTATGCCGATTCGAGTACAAGGCTTTAAACGATGGCTCCACGCCTGACCATGTAAGATATGTGGAAATGGTTAATATATCATTTATATATAAAAGGATTCGGTCATTTAAAAAAAGAACTAGAAAGGAAACAAATCAATTATAATATATTTATTAAATAAAAGTCATAAATATAACACTAAATGCAAAAAAAAAAAAAAAATCAGTGAATAATAACATGATACTCAAAACATATAGCAATAACTTGAATTAATTTACCCACTCTTTTTGTCCTCAATTCCATAAAAAATCACCGGAACAAAGAGGGAAAATAGGGAAAATATACCCAAAAAAAAAAAAAACAATAAAGATGGCGCATAGTGTGGGGCAATAACTAATGTATAGACCATATCTATTAAGTGAGAGCGAGAGTAGGACTTGACAAATGGCCACTTAAGACATTATATTTCTAAAATAATAAATTAATTTCGATAAAAAAGAATAACACTCCAAAAAAATATTGCGTCGAAAACTGCACCTAACAGTTAACCACTGATCATCACGTCGTAATACACCTCATCATCATCATAGGGTGATCTGGCGGACGGTAATTGACCGTCACTGATTTACATACACCCGGACATAATATTTCTTCTTGAATAAGACTTAATATGGTGATTATAATAAAATAAATTTTTAATAATCATCAAAACATTTAAATAAGTGTTTCTTCTATGGCAATTATAGAGCTGCTTTTTCGAAGACTACAACAGCCCAAATAGACACTTAACCAATTTAGATAGATTTTTCTGATAACTTAGATGTTTCTAATCCGTTCGTTTGAAACTTTATAAAAACAATATATTTAAAAAACTGATTATTCAAATTAAATAAAAATATATATTATATTTTGAATAAGTTCTATGGTCGATGATTTTTTACACCTAAAATAAAATAAAATAAAATAAACTTGTAAAAAAAACACGTTTCATCATTTTTTAAATAATATACATTTTCTAAATTCCGTCAAAATTCGCATCAATATCCTACAATTCCTATACATTTTTTTCCGGCATGTTATTTTATCGGTGAATAAAAATACATGTTATATATATATCTCAAAAGGGAATCGGTATTTGGTCTGGTCCTCAAATAACGATTCTCCAATTTGGGTCGAAACTCAAGTGTGCTTCGATTGATCCGAAGAGCCCGCACCACGGGATTCGAACTCCCGACCCGAAGAATTTATGCCAGAGGCCGCATAAATGAGCCGGGACGTGGATATATATATGTATATATATGTCCACCTAGGACCTTCATAAGTACAAGCATATCACTCAAATTTTTAACATCACATTAAAAATACCACAATTAATTACTTCTTAAAAACACCTGATGCATAGATTTATAATACCAGAGGATTATAACTGTAAACATCATACTTTGGGCATTAGATATGTAAATACATAATAATTTTGTTGTGTGCCTGTAAACTTCCATTTATTTATTTAATAAATACTTGTTATTTTATGAAGCTGAATCCAAGTTACGCATTATGATTTATATAAATTATAAAATATTCATATGGTCATGTGCGCAGTGTGAATATAAACAATACATACAAACACACAAAAAATGTACATGCAATCATGTGTGTGCGCGCGTGCGCCAAGCAAAGCCAAACACAATCAAATGCAAACAATAGAACTTTTTTGGTAGCCTTCCTCGTATCAATAGCATGATGGAATTTTTAAATAAGAAAGAACCACAAAATTCTTACGAATTTACATATCTGACATCTAGTTTGATATTTTTATATTTATAAGATTTTGGTGCTATAAATCTATGCATAGAAAAAGTGCATTTGTCTTCTAAAAAATTAATATAGTGGCATTTTAGATGTCATATTAAGGATTTGAGTGTGATGAGCATAAACATTAGAGTTTCAGTGTTCTAGATATGATAATACATAAGAATTCTGTTGTATGTGTGTATGTAAATGACCCTAAAGATAAAACAAAGGAGATTCCTATGAATTTACAAATCTAACACCTAAACTTTAATTTTTTTACATACGAACCCCCTTACCAATGCATGAAAATGAGTATGTCACTTTTTAAAAGATAAATAGTGCTATTTTTGACATGTTATGAAAGATTTGGGTAGTATAAATGTAGGGTTTTTAAGCAATGGAATTGAGTCTCATACCTCCATTATTTTCAACTTCCTTAATGTCCGCAATTTCCAGTTAGTCCACTCCTTTTCTTCTCGCCTTTAAATCCCATCACTCAGTTATTGGCCTTCTTCCATTAAAGATGAATCGGTTCAAAGGCCCCTGCAAAAAATAACGGTAACAGGAAGAAATACTTACAATTTCATCCCAGTAGCTGCCTCTGTATATCATACTTTTGGTCTTCTGCCGCGCCCCTTTTCATCAGCACTGGAAATTACAATATTTACGAAGTATAATACCACACAAGTCGCATGTATTTACATATCTAACACCCAACATTGGTGTCATAAAACTGTGCATGTATAAGTGTATTTTGTGGCAATATTTTTTATGTGATGTTAATGATTGGAGGGATATGCATGTAAATATGAATGTTTAGGTGTTAGATATGCAAATAAATAAGAATTATCCAGCATGTATGTAAATACCCCCAACAATAAGCAAAGAAAACTTTTGGATCTGAATATTCCGATTAAAGTTTGATTAGGATGAATATGAAAGTCATTATACTTACTTTACGATGAATATAATAGATAAAAAAATCAATCAAAACTCACATTACAAATAAAAATTTGTCAAAACAGATGCTGTGCAAAGGAGAAAGAAAAAAAGCCAATATTTAGCACTTAAATGTACAGCACAAAATGAGATTAGATCTGTGGCAACAAGTCAGGATCGACCAAAATTCTACTGCTGGTATATAAATAATTTAAATAATATGACCACAAAGCACCATCCAAATCTATAACAATTTTCTAAATTATTATACACACAAACTGCATTTCTCATGTCTTAAAAGGATACCAAAAAACAGCATGAGAAGCCTCATAAAAACCACCTCCCACCTTACCATCGGCGCATCAAGAATCGTTTCTCAGATGTATCGAAATGGCGGAATCAAGAACCGACTGTCGCTCGAGGGCTGAAGGCCGTCATGCTGAGCGAAGAGACTTTGCGCGAAACTAGTACAGCCTCATTGCTGACGGCTTTCGATGCAGCGATGTCCTCAAGCCGCTTCCAGAGCAATTCGCGCTTTGCCTGTGACTCCATCTCCTTCGCTTCATTCTCTTGGAATTTGACGGAACACTGGTTGAAGAAGTCTTGGTCAGAGTCTAAGAAGAGCTTTCGAACATTGAGGGTTAGGCCTTGGACAGCCTGGTTCCAGTGGCCTCTCATGTTCTTCTCCAGGGCGGGGAAGATCAGAGGAAGAATGACTTTCCGGTTCTGGGTGATTAGGTTTCTTAAATGGTCATTGTTCCAAAGAAATAATGATCGCTCAGCTACCTGAGTTATCAGAGGTAAAATCAGCTGATAAATTTGAAATAAGGTAAGGTATTAGACATACAAAATTGGGGCATTTACATACATACCACCTATTTCCTATGTATTGGCATGTCTTAACACCTAAATATTTCCTTTTACAATTATCACATTAAAAAAAAAACCACCATTTTAACTTGTGAAAAGAGTAATACACCTATTATGCATAGGTAAGGTGGGGTGTGTGTAAAAATTGAAGTTTAGGTGTCAGATATGTAAATACAAAGTAGTGGTATGTATGTAAATCTTCCTAAGCTATTACTGTAAAAATTACAGAATATGATGGCCATGTGTAACGCACAAAGAAAACACATGAAAAAAGAATAACCTGGTAATTGATGCTGTTTAAAAGAACTATTAAATGTGCAGGGTGATTAGACAATTGAAAAATGATACAGTGCTGAGCTTGCAATGACCGGAGGTTTATATAATAAGTTTGGTCTTTTTCTTTTTTTTTTATTTTAATTAATAATATTGAAGTCCATGGGATCGTCCCAACAAGCTCTCAGGATGAGCTTGGACTTCAACATGGAAGCGAAACTGATCAAATATGCACTTAAATAGAGTTATGAATATGTTTACTGCTTGTGTTAGAATATTTGCAGCACAGAGTATTATGTCCTCACCTTATACAAAGATTTCTACATAGATTAAAAAAGTAAAAGAAAAACTCAAATTTTTACATGAAAAACTAAAAAGGGGAAACAAAGAGTTTGGCCCAGATAATTTGGTCCATTATGAGATTAAACATTATAAGAATTCGCTCTTTCGTGAAGAATAACGGAGAACAACAGTTGAGCAACTATAATTGTTGAAAGTGATTGTTGGAGTTGAACCCCAAGTGGAACTTTACAGCTTTTCCAAATCTTTAAACTATCAAAATTTAGCTCAAGCCCATCTTCATATTAAAGAGGTACATTTATAATTCTTTTAGATGACATTTAAGAATTTAAGTCAAAATCTTAAAACAATTTATCAAAGCAACCCATGTTAATCCCTTTAATTGTAAACCATTCTTTAGCTTTTAAGTGCATTAATGACCCAATAATTGAGTAATCTTGATCTTATTACATTTCACACATTTAAAGGGCGCGCGTGCACACACAAAAATTATAAAGCATGGCCACTCCCTAAGATGATAGCATGAACCTCCCCTTAAAGTCAAAAACCAAGTAAAGTTTCATAAATTATAATTTCAATCTTACTTGAAATCAGCAAATCAATAGAGCAAAAAATATTGATAACATTGGCTCAAAACTTTTCAATTTTGCTCAAAATTGGTCGTTGAAGCTCTATTAGAATTTGAAAGCATCAAAATTGAGTTCAGAAAGTCAAAAAACAGCCCAAACACACAAAGTGACAAATAAAACACATAATAGCCCATAGGGATGTATGCAGGAAACAAAGCCGGACGCCATCGCTACTACCATTGTTATGCAATATAGGGTGCACCTATAATTTTTTTAAAATATTAAAAAAAAACATCAACGCTCCAAAATAAAAGTGTTATTCTTTAACTCGACATGTCAACTTCACCTGAACCCAATAAAGAAAAAATTGAATTCGGGTAAATCCGATTAATTTCAAAGTTGAGTTTAGGGTAAAAATTCGAACACGTTTGATGATTTGAGACACGTTCGAGTTAACCCGCCAACTTGACCCGAATAGTTCTCATGCATATATTAAATGAGTTGCTCAAGTTGGGTTTGAGTCATTCAAAATGAAGGGGGGTTGGGATCAAGTTAGATTTCTGACCCGTTTTAATATTTAGGTCAGATCAATTTCGGGTCAGACCCAAAACCAACCCGAAAACCCAATTTGGCACTCCTATTCTAAGAGCGACCAAGAAATTACCAAAAAAAAATTCTCTAAATGTTTCAAAATTTTGCCAAAAAAAATATTAACTCTTCGCATCTCCTCAAATATAAATATCCTATCAGGAGAAGGGAAGTCTCACGATTCCCAATTTTCCCTTTGAAGGCACCCAATTCTATTTTTTAAAGAGGCTAAGCATTGTCATCTATAGACGGATTGTACTCCGTCATATAAGCTTCAGCTCATTTTTTTACCAAGACAATCAAATTATCCTTAATAAGTTGTGTTGCAAGTTTTACCTAAGACTTAAAATCATTGTGGCGAAGCTCTGATTTTCTTACAAAAATGGAGTCGAGTACCTCTATCAGGACAAACTATAGTCAAGTTACCCACACTTCTCAATTCCCGCGGTTGAGTTCCAATCTTCTTTTAAAACTTTGAATTCTTTTGTTTGGACGGATCAAATCCGAGATGTGAAATTTTAGCAAGCTTTGAGACTTGTTATTTCCTTTGATTATAAACTTTTCTTTTCTAACATTCAAATATCTTAATAGCATAAAACTTGAATAACAATGATTCGTCTTACCGAGACACTCATCTAAACTATAAGCATGAGAAAATCAGAAGAACATTTGGATTTTCAATAAATATCATGAACTTTAAAAGCGCTTGATTCAAACTCATTTAGACACAGATCGAGGCACTTTTGATGTCGTTGGTTCATTTAATCAAGACATTCAATTACACTAAATTTGCTAAAATTAAAAGTTTGATCAATCCTTAATTTAATTTTGGAAGTCTTCAATCTGAATACTACCATGAGATTCATGAACGAACAAATAGGCTTTCAAATGTATCAATTAAAATACAAATTAATCTTAAATTTACAAATGCATGTTTAGATGCTAAAATTATAAAGGAGAATATTATTATCCACAAGAGCAAATGTCGATACAACCCACATTTAAGATATGAAAATTATTGTGAATATAACTTCAATTAATATTATAAAAGTGCAAATACAAATAATGCCACTTATGAAAGGAATAACATTTTAATTTTATGGAAAATAAAAATGAATCCTACCCAAATCCAAGAAATTAATTTCCCATTGGAGGAATATCAAGAACCTGTAATAGCATGAAGGGAGCCCCATATATGTCAGCAGTAAATAATGCACCAAAATCCAAAGGTCCTATGAAAGCGTGGTGCAAAAAATATGACAATATTCGCTATTTTAAATGTAATGCAAATATATATATATATAT
>NW_018164801.1:1157087-1162051 GCF_001263595.1 Phalaenopsis equestris
AAATCCAATGGAATCCCGTCTCTAAACACTGGCGGTGAGACGGTAGTAGCTAGTAGATTCAACTCTACACCCAACAAAGTATATTTCTCTTTTTATTTGCACTTAGTTCCAAGAATGAAGTTTTCTTTCATGGAATCAAATGTGATCCTCACTCTATTGTAGAACTCATACTCCATTTCCCAGATCATTTGTTTCACAACATATTTTAATATTTCAATTGGTCAAATCGAAAAGTAAACTAAATTCGGAGTTGAAAAATCATCACAATTTATTTTATATTTTAATATTGGCATATCCAGAATAAATCTTCATTTCACCATATCTCAGAGTATGGAGAAAGATAAAGTAAACTACTCAGACTTCGTGAGAAAGATACATGATGAACAGGCACCTGAGCCTTTTTTGAAATTGAATTGAATCCCGTCTCTAAACAAAGATACATAAAAAAGAACCATGACATGATGAACGGTCAACAAGGCTAGAATATGGGCTACCTGAGCCCATTTTGAACACTTTCAACGATGCTGCCTTCTTGGGACAAACTTGTAGTGGACTTGGCCTGCTAGGAATACACATAGATAGATTGAAATATTCATTTTTAAAGCATAAGCCCATTTATCGTATTATTCCATGGTGTCACCATGATACAGTATTGTAGATGGTTCCAATGGAACAGTGGGCGGGAGTTCTGAAGGTGCACCTGAACCCTTGTAATGTCGTTCCCTTCTTACACATAATATTGGATGCACCTTGAATTTTAATATATAACTGAGTTGTAGGAAGCTAACTTCACCGGTAATTTTATGCAAATTATACAGGATTGCATTTCGTGACAAGTAGAGGAAACTGAATAACGACAGAAGATAGACAACAAACATGACTGCCCTTGATCGGGTGCCTGTTCATCATGTTCTTAGCAGTTTCTCTTCCATTTCATAGCTTATGAGGCAGAATCACAGCAAAGTATTTTCAAACAACCAAATAATTGTAGACATTACAAAAAATAAAGGACTTTTATATAAATTGCAATCATGCAAGCAGTTTGGCAAATTTTAAATCAAGTTTCACCCAATAACTAAGGACTAAATTACATGAAACTAACTAAATAAGAAAGAGATCAAAAAGATGTTCAGACTATTTTAAGAGTAATTTTAGCACAGACAATAAATGTGATCAATTTTGACCCCTAAATCCTCAAATATAATCCAGAATAGTCCCTCTATTGAACTATTTTTTAACAATTAGAGAATTCAAAGGATTATCTTGGATCAAATTTGACAGTTAATTTAGATAAAATTTGAGAAACAATATGCTAAATTGAACACATAAGATAGTCTGGGAATAAAATAGCCACTCAAAATAATTCATATATCATTTGACATTTTTTTTCTTAACTAAATTGAAACCAGACAAGCAAGGGTTCTTAAAGAATGATAAGCAGACTATGATTATTAAAAAAGCCCAAAAAAAGAATGAAAAGAAAGAATTATAATTAGGATATTGCAGCAACTTCCATCCTATGAGACTAGGATAAGCGATTTGAGTTAAGGCCAGCACCAATGCACCCAACACTTGTGTTTTACACTAGCATAACTATAAATTTTAATAAATAGTAAGCTCAAGAAGATCACATCTTTGCATGAACATTTATCTAATGCATGGTAAATTTTCTTAATATCTCAAAGGATTTGAACTAAGCCTAGCACAAGGCTGTTCAAGTGAAAATCTTAGGAAAAGAAAAGTCCATGGATGAGTTGATAAATTATGCCTTTAAAACTATATGGACCACACTCAAGAGTTTACTTCTTGATTTAGAGTAGATTAAGGCAATGTTTGGGATTGTAGACTTCTAATATGTTGTGCTGTGATTTATATTTTGTAGTTCTCTACAGTAAAACATATTACTAAAGTCTGAAGTATAGTGTGAGTAGCGATAAAAAGCTATTTTGACACAAACATGAGTTGATTGAATGACCAAAATGAATATCATTATGAATTCAATAAATTCATTTCAAATTCCTAATCTTAACTATTATAAATAACTAAATCAATTAATTAGATAATAAAGGTAAGAAGCTACATAAACAGCTCTAAGAAAGTACTTTACAGCTTTCAAACAATTGAACCATTCTGAAAATTTATTTTCTGAAACCCTAAAACTACTTTTGATGATCAAGAAAAGAATAGGTGAGTAATAAAAAGAAAAGACAATTGAAAATTGAATTGAATCTATCAATGCTAGTGCAAAAGTATATTAAATTTGTAAAACCATAATCAATGAATAATTAAGCACCAATTAGGAGAGATGAATATGTTAAATCAGAAAGAGAGCATATTTGATAGATAAATTTGAAATAGATCCATCCAAAGTAGAATTTCAACAGAAATATCGTAGTGGAAATCAATGAAAAGATCAAAGTCCTGATCTACTCAAATAAATGCAACACTGTAACAAATGTTCAACCATAAACCTTTCGTAACAAAAATTCAAAAGCCATGTCTTATTTCCACAGATTAAATTTTATGAAACGCAGACTAACATCAACTAGCTTATCTTGACAATCTGGCATCTGATTTGTTGAGTCTGCTTTCTGCATTCAATAATATTGAGTGCTACATGAGAAGGAAATTATTGGTGCAACATTTTTATAGCATAACATTTAATCATATTAAACTGGGGCCTGTCCCTTTTCTCCATTTTGTTTCTATATATTGAAATTTAATATATGTCCCTTTCTTTGATTTACAATACAATTATTTCTCACTCGGTCATTCCTCATTCTACCATATATCCATCTTAAAGTCTATCTTCAACAGTTAACTTAGTTTTCAATGCTTGTTTATTCCCAAGGACTCCAATCAACAAAGTTATAGGTATAATTACCATATTTTAAAACTTATATTTATGCCAACACACTATTCTCTTATTTCAAAATACTCTTGAGATACATCTCTACTTCCATCACCTAATTTTAGCTCCAGAAATTAATTTTTTTCATCTAATTTACCAACCAAAAAAAATAAACATAACCCAATTATTTTAACAGTCTAATATGGTACACTGCTTATATTAGAAAAATAAAAAAGGGAAAGTATTATAGAGCTCACAATAAGACTAATAGAATGCATAACATCTTACTAGCAATTCAATTAGTATCCTAGAATACATGACTTAAGAAATTATTTAATCACGTGGATAAAACTACATATGGAAAGTGTTAATTTGTTTTTGTGCCATTTACTAATTCATCAAATGTTTCAAAGGAAAACAATAGCGGTTTAGACGCTCCCGGGCTCTCTCCCTCTTCCTCCATACATGATTTAGAATGAATAACTGTTTTTTGTATCGATCATAGTGTTAAAAGTACATTTTCCCAATATAACTTCCCATATACAAAATATGTGACTTAAACCTCTTCTTTTTCCATTAACAATACTATTATCCTCAATCACAATAATGACCAGAAAAGTAGATTAATTTCTCGATCTATAACAGCTTGATTTTCTATAAAATAGCAATGCCTAAATTACTTCCATTTAATTTCTTATGGCTCGCACCGGGTGCACATATTAGATATTCTATTATTACTTGAGAGTTATGAATTCAAACAAGTCCAGTAAATCCAATATTCAGAAACACTGTAATTGGTAGTTGCCAATTTGCAAATGGTATGAATTATAGTCAAGTTCTTGACTTGGCAGAAAAAGTTCTAGCAAGTAAATGGCAACCATATTTCACAATAAAATAAAATTGAAGAGAAAAAGCAATACAGATTCGTTAGGAGCTTTTAATAGTAAAGGCAAATCAAGCATGCTGGTGGAATTAAAAAACCAACATCACAATGAATCTAAAAAGTGAACTAATAATGCTGGAGGGTAACAGACATTTTAAGCTGAAATATTCAGTCAGTTTCATGCAATGAGAAGAGATATACCTGAAAATGTGAGCTTTTAAGGCACCTAGCAACCTGTTGGAAGAGAGGCACCATGCACCTCTGAAATTCAGGCTCCTGTGTGAACTCAAGAATCTCCTCCAGCTCCCCAAGGAACATAACCTCTTTTGAGCTATTGGTAAGGGGCCAATACTTCAAGAGCCCCCTAATGACCGTGTCGGCTAGCTTGTTGTCCTTCTCCACAAACTGTGTAATGCAGTAGGACAGCTGTTGGTGGTAAAGCGCAAGACACTTAGGCTTATGGAGTGGAATCAACGCCCGAACAAGGAACAATTTGTGCTCCTCCTTTAGAGGCAGCGCAAACCCATTGATAATACTGCCTAGAATCTCAAGTAGCTCCGCAATCCCATTGTGCTTCTCCGTCTCGAATATAAATCGGTAGAAAATGTTGTTGATAGCCTTTCTAATAAAAGGCCGGTGAACCATGAACTTCCCATAAAGCCGATGGAGAATTGTCTTCAAGTACTCTCTCTCCCTTGGATCCTCGGAGTCGCATAGATCCAGCAGGCGGAGTATAAAGGAATGATCAACATAGCGCTTTGCAATCTTCGCATCGGTCTCCGACGAAGCTACGAACCTGAGGAAGAATTCATAAACGATCTGGAGATGGGGCCAGGCAGGTTCCATTGCCGGCTCGTCCTCCTCCGCTTCGACGCCCTCTACAACCTTAATTCCCTCACCGCCAGTGGAATAGGACAGCGTTCTAAAAATATTGGCGGCCACCATCTTCGTGGCATCCTGCATCGCCGCCTCACTAAACTTATTCGTGGCAGTAGAAACATAATCCACGAGCTCAAGCAGCATCTGTCGCTTCACCTCCTTCTCCCGCGAGTTCTTCGTAGGGTCAGAGAAGTCAAACACCACGGAACACATGCCCAGCTTCCGTAGAAACAGAAAAGGTTTCTCGGAGCTGGGCACGTCTCGAAAGCTTGGGAGGGGCTCGTACGACGCCGCTAGAACCACAACACCGTTGACTAGCCCAGACTGCGGCGCGGCAGCGGGGCCCAAGAA
>NW_018164801.1:1162228-1165292 GCF_001263595.1 Phalaenopsis equestris
CTCGTACACCGCCGCTAGAACCACAACACCGTTGACTAGCCCAGACTGCGGCGCGGCAGCGGAGCCAATGAAACCGTCCTTCCTACCCGGCGCAGATCTGCCGATCACTCCGTCGGAAAGGGAGTCGCTAGAGGACGATTTGGAAGAGGGTTTGCGCGGGAGCTTGCCGAATATCTGTTTGATCATATTTACCATACAAAACGTCGATCGAAGAAGAGATCACTCTCACCGCCGATCATCGATTCGCGGCATCTTCCCGCCGTCCGGAGAAAGTTGAATGAAGCAGAAAGACTGTATCGCAGAGGTGGCGCGGCGGCTTTCCGGCGATTGCAGCGCGAGTTACGAAGTCGGAGCGATCGGAGAAAATGAGAGATTGGGGTCATGAATTTCAGAGGGTCCGAATTTTAGGAAGCTCGACACGATCGTACGAAGGACGGCGATAACACGTGCGCCGCGCATGCAATGCTGAGTCCCGGAGGACCGATTGGGAAGCGCTCCAAAGCCCAAAAACCTCGCTAAATAGCAAATAAAGATTTTACATGCATACCACTATTCTAAACATACCACTAAATTCTTACGTATCTACATATCTTACATTTAAACTCCAATTTTTACATGCACATAATCTTTACATCTGCATGAAAATGTTTATTTGGCCTTTAAAAATCAAAATAATGACATAATTGATGTGATATAAAACATATGATCAATAAAAATATAAAATGTAAGCTTTAGGTGGCAAATATGTAAAAAAGATAAGACTTTGTTTATTTGTTTATTCAATTATTATCTATATAGAAAATAAAGAATTACATTCATATCACTCAATTCTTATGTATTCATATATCTAATAACTATTTTTTTTTTATTTTTTACATCTATATCATCTTATTCATGCATGACATTATTTTTATTGTTTACATCTATATCATCTTATTCATGCATGACATTATGAAATTCACTTTTAAAAATTAAAATAGTAATAATATAAAAGAATTGAGTGATAAAAATAGCATGAAATGAATTCCTTAAGTGAAACTTGATATTTATGAATGTTTTTCTTAAGAAAAAATGATATAAAAGTAATTTTAGAATTTGTTATATTATTAAATATAAACTATATATAAATCTTTTCACACCTTGAAATATATAACTCCAAAAATTATGAAAAAAATAGTCAACTAAATAGAACAATATGTCCATAACACAATGGTGAAAACAGTTTGTGAAACAGACACGAGATGATTCCATAAAACTCACTTGCACAGTGATGTACCGAATCTTTAAGGAAGACAAATTCAGCAAGAAACATTTCTTTTTCTTATTTATGATGCCCATAAAAATATGTAAAAATATGTTTAATGTATATTCAAGTTTGCTCTGCAATCTAACAAAGATGTTTAATAAATTGAGCATGAAACAAAACTATTAAAAATCGACAACTAAATTAAATATCAAAAACTTCAATAACATAAAATAAATATGAAAGATTTACAATATCACAAAATCAAATCTCAACAAGTGTCCCAATATACTACAGTGACAGTCGTTACATGTGGTATGTGTGTAATTAACATGAGTTATGCCAAAAAAAAAAAAAAGAATTTTATAATTAATAGCAAGCCGAGCAGTATAAAATAAATAAATAAATAATAATAAAGATACGAGCAATTTGCAATACGCGGGACAGCCATCAAAATAGAAATCCATGAAATTCAAAATTATGGATGTAGGGAATGCAATGAGGGAGCGGCTTCCACAAATTCGTGAATTTGCGTGGTATTGTGAACGCACCGTTCGTGTTTAATGTGCAACCAAACAGTTGAAACGCCTTTTGGACTCAAAATGCATTTTAATAAGCTAAAATCCAACAGACCTTTCATCACATCTTTGGTTGATTTGAGCTCTCTACTTTTATCACAATTAAATATCGTTTAGAGGATTTAAAGTTTAAAGTTTAAGGTAGAGCATTACAACCACTACATTAAGATGGCCCTGGAACAATCCTTGTATTTTTAACTGTACACGTAAAGCTTCTTGATACAAGATTTGTGGAAGAATAAATATTAAAATATTGAAATTTTAGCAATAAAACTAATCAAAACTATATTAATGATATAAAATTTTTTTTATGAATCCCTTTAAGATGTATGTTTTCTTATTGTTGGTGAGCTATGCCGAAATTCTACTAGTATCCGGCAGTAGATAGATAAATAAACACAAAAGCAGCTCTCATTTTCCTTTTTTTTTTCTGTTTTTACATTTGACATTTTTTATAAATCTCGTGTGCTTTTGATAAATCTCGTGTATTGTATCATGCAGTTTTATATCATGCACTGCAATATAATTAAATTTGACAATTCAACTGCTTAAAATTTAACAGTTTGACAGCTGGACAGCTCGACAATTCGACAGTTGGACAGTTCAACAACTGAATAGTTCGACGATTCAACAGCTAGAAAATTCAACAATTCAATAGCAGGGCAATTAGGTGTCTGGTCAGTTGAGCAATTCAATAGCTCAATAACTCGACAATTGGGCAATTCGACAGTTAAAAAAAAAACCTTTTTAGACGAATACAACTTCTAACAAAGTTCATCACCTACAAATTAAAGATAAAACCAAATAAGAGTAAAATAAAAACAAAAAAAAATGTCACATATTCTCATTTGATATTTCTTGAAAAAAAAAAATCATTTTGAATGGAAATCACCCTCAATAAAGTTTATACCAATATTTTTCCAGCTAAACTAAACATAGTATAAATATATTTTAACCAAACAGTCACATTATGAGTCATATAAAATCAAATTTCCCAAACTTAATCTAACAAAGAAAACAAAAAAAGAAACAAATAACAACATGATAGCATATTTCAATTCCATTTTTTCACCATAGAAAGCACTGAAAAACAAGAGTTTTCAGCAAAATAAACGCAACATTGTAGAATAAATTCGAGTCTCATAAAACAATTATTTTCAGAATTACAAACCAAAATGACTTAGAATTTCTGAATCACGACAGAATTAGCTAGGCCAGCTTCCCCAATGGTGAGAGAGACATC
>NW_018164801.1:1165885-1181264 GCF_001263595.1 Phalaenopsis equestris
ACATACCACAAATTTCCTTTGTAATTACATATCTAACATCTAAACTTTGCTCTTTACATTTATACCACACAAATCTTTCACATCATATCAAAAATACCACTATTTTCTTTTTAAATACTGAAAAACACCTTTTTCATGCAGGGGAAAGGTGGCATATATGTAAGATATGTAAATACACGGGAGAGTGGCAGGTATGTAAATCTTCCAATCTTAGGGGCATTTGCATTCACACCACAATTCTTATATATTTACATATCTTGCACCCAACTTTTCACATTTACATACATAACACTCAAATGTTTGACATCACATCAAAACTACCACTTTCATTATTTTTTTATGCATGAGATTTTAATACCAAGGTGTTATAAATGTACATATCAAACTTTATTTAGCTATGTAAATGCATAAGAATTGTGTGGTATTCCCAAAGAACTGTGGTAAATATAGCCTGCATAGAACACTTTTGCAACTCAGAAATAAAGCAAAAGCATCTTTGCCTTAAAGAGTGTTTTCATTATCGATACAATGCTTTTGGGTGAGCTGAGGATGCCTTGCACTTATATCCTTCTAAAGCGTGAGCTTGAATGTCAGAATCAATATCAAAATATAATGGGAAATTTACATATATACCGCTGAATTCTTATGCATTTACTATCTAGCACCTACATTTCAATTTTTAAATACATGCCACCTTTGCTTATTCATGAAAATGTATATATTTCATTTTTAGAAGCTAAAAAATGTGATACTTTTTATGTGATGTGAAAGATTTGGTGTTATAACTTTAAATGTAAATAAAAGTAAAAATCAGGCGTTAGATATATAAAGACATGGGAATTGGGTGGTATGTATATAAATGCCCCAAATATTATCTATGCCAGTAATCCTCACATCTAGTTCCAGTTCATAAATGAATTCATTAACAAAATTTCAAAACTGACATCATGAGATGAAACTATAGAAAACAAGAAATCAAGTAACAAAGAGCATGAACTCAATTTAGATTAAAAATTTCAATTCATTCAAACTCATAAAGACAAACGCTCCCAAAGTAGGGCGAAAAGGAAAGAGAAAGATCTATACAAGTCATATATGCATCATGATGCTAAAGAAAATATAACTATGTAAGAGAATGAAAATTCAATGAGTGAAGGTGCAGTCAAGGTACTTGCAGCATATTGGCTATATTCCCAATTAGGGGTGTTAGTCAGCCAAGTTTACTCATGAGTGGGCTCGTTATAAAAAAAATAATATAAAATATATTCAAAATATATTAAATTTTAATATTTTGTTTTTGAATTATTAAAAATATTTCAAAAATGATAATGTATATTTTATATCAAGATATTTCTAATTATTTATCTACTAAATGCTAATTCGATTTGTCATATTATTAAAAAATCAGCTTAAATTAATATTGTTTTTTAAAATAAATAAACAGGCTCATGAGGAGGCTTGAACTCATACAGTTAAGCTCGAGCTAGAGCTCGTTTAATTAATTTAACTCAGGCTCGAGCTAGACACAATTCCTTTACACCCCTATTCTCGACAGAGGCCATAATATTGGTCCAACAAACACAATAACCGAGGCTCATGTCCTTTCAAAAAGGTACAACTTATGTATTTCTACCACACGCCATGAATGTTGTGGTTTTTTTTAAGCCATGAATGTAAGCAAATATCATCAAATTATTTAAATCATTGTGTTATCCATTTTTAACTCATGCATGTTCTTTCTTATCTTTTTTTTTTTATTTATTTATATTTCTTGTTTTCATTGCTAGTCATTACTTTCGTGCAAGCAGTTTTTCCTAACATTTGGTATTAATTTTAAGCTCACGAGATTTATGGGGAAAATGGGAGCGGGGGCAATGACGCTCACAAATGGGACAAAGAAACTTGGCAAGTTCCATGGCAAGAATTTTAAGCAATAAAAAAAAAATGCAAATCAAGTATTGCATGTAGCAAAATGAGTTACATCTACCTCTCTCGATTCAAAGCGTGCATATATAATCCAAACTACAGTTACACACTTTGACAATTTGTCAAAATAACACAATTGGAAAGATGAAAGATTAACTAGCCATGTAAAAGCCTTCAATGGTATATAAAGAATAATTAATGAGAAAGCTTTTCAATTCTCATAATGAGTGAAGGCACTTTCAAATAAATTCAATATGATCACAAGTTAGCACGGCAAGTTCATTCCCCGAGATTACTATTCATCACTTTCAGAGAGTTAGTGGCAGCTGCAAGTTTTTGTAAAAGGGGTTGTAAATCTATTATGGAAAAGGCAACTTTTTTAAAAGATTTTGTATGTATTCTAAATATCTTTTTAATAAAAAAATCAAATGGCAGTTTCTTGCAGCTACTAAACTTTGGCAGGTTTGGTTGTAAAAATAGTTTCACGTCATAAAAATTTCTAGAGAAAAGTAACAACAACAACAAAGCCTTAATCCCACTACATGAGGTCGGCTACATGAATCTTTTTTCTCCATTGCGTCCTATTTAGTGTCATATTTTCATTTAGTTCTATTAAAAGAAGAAAAAAACATTGCCAAATGCAGTAGTGATGGAGATCTGAAAAACAATGCAGTGAAAAAAATTGCCCCGGATAGACCTGAATCTTCCTATCTTCCTGGTATTTGTTGCACAAATAGATGAAACATTTTTATGGCCTCGATAGTGTAATGTGCAAATAGCCAAAAACCATCACCATTCTTAACCATCTTCTATCTATTTCCATGTAGAAATGGTTTATGGGAGTTTTATCAACAACATTGGTTCCTAATTTCCTCTTCGATATGCGCAATTAACCAAATAATGTCTTAATAAATGTAAAGCAAATTGAAACAAGCCCACAGACAAATAGTTTCTGGTATAAAATGCCATTAGCACGAATATTTAAAAATAAAAAAACCCATTCAAAATAAAATATTAAAAAAAAAGATGAAAAAAAAAACTTTCAGAACCAAAAGCATGTCCAAAACTTTTCTTGACCATGTTAACAGCTAACCATATTAAGCATCAGTTGTTAATGTAGCAGTTTAATTGGAGAGACAAATGATATTTCAGAGGTATATATGGTTATTAATTATTCCATTAATATGCTTATTGACTGAGGCTAGTCCTCTGGATGCAATCCATGTTTGATTTTTAATTAGACCTCGTGGCACATGATTCTTATACTATCCATGGTAGACTTATGATAAGACATTGCGTTGCATGATTCTTATACTATCCATTCCTTTAAGAGTCGACCAGAACCAATTCAAAACTTGAACAACTGAACCAAAATGATACCATTTTTTTTTCTTTTTTTTTTTGCTAATCATGAGTTACTGAGAAACTGGCAGAAATCAATTTCACAGCTAATTATGGACTAAAACTTTAGCCCGCTAATTGCATTTCGGAGCAACAGAAATAAAAACAGAAACAAAACCATCAATCAGGAACAAAAAATAAGGTATTAATTAAAAAAACAAAGATTTTCACGCAAATCATTCAATTCCTATGTATTTATATATCTAATACCCAAACTTCATTTTTTACGTACAGACCACCTTAACAATGCATGAAAAAGGTGAATTTCACTTTTTAAAAGTTAAAATAAGATTTGGATGGTATAAATGTAAACAAGTAAAGTATAGGTATTAAACATGTAAATACATAGGAATTGAGTGATATGACGTAAATGCCCCTAAAACAATGTCAAAATTCTAATGCAGACTTAAGTCCCTGTAAATTAATTACCCAAGCTAACTAAGCATTTTGTTCAATATCCCAAAGAATATTTAAATAAATAACAATATTTCTAAATGATATAACTATCTCGCTGGGAATGCACAAGTTTATAAGCAATTCTTTTATGGTTAAGCAAACTGTTAACCATTTACATGCGCCACAAAAGCATTAACAAAAATAATACCTTCAATTATGTAAATGCTTTGATTCAGTGATCAGTATGTAATGTTTGAATATTTTGCACTTAAAGAAAATCAAATTCAAGCAAACAACGAAAAGAAGCAGTACACAAAAATCCAATTGTCCTGAGCTCACATAGAAAGTTTTTAGAGGCATTTAAATACATAGAACACTTGTGTATTTTACATATCTAACAGCTAAACATTCATATTTAGGAGCATGTCATTCAAATCTTTAACATCACATAAAAAATGCCACTATCAGTGTCTTTTTAAAAGTGAAATATACCCTTTTGTATAGATTTATGATACTAAGATGTTATAAACGTAAATATCAAAATTTGGGTGTTTGATGCATGAATATTTGAGAATTGTGCGGTAAGTATGTAAATTTCCCAATTTTTTAAGGCAAAGAAATAAGCTCACCATAGCAAAAAATTTTAACCGCATCAATGACCAATAACTACATTGCAATGACATAATAACAAGCCTATTTGATAGCATAATTCGTTACACGCACTGGCCATCGGATCACTCTTATTACTTTTATTTTTCATTTCTCACATATGTTTATTAAAGCAAATAATACCCCTTTTTAATGAAAGACTAAATATTAACCATCATGAATTAGCAATTAAACAACCGAGATATGAATTATTAATTATTAATTACTAAACATCATGAATTAGCAAACTTAAAACCAAGATATTAATCTTGGAAAGTCTCAGCAGCATCATCTTACTACAATAACTTTTTCAAGTTTGCTTAGTAATTTCTCCTTTATCATTAAATGCAAAAAAAAAAACGACATCATATATGAATAGTTTACCATAATAAACAGTAAAGAAATAAATAGCACCTTGTCACGCTTCTTCCCACCAACCTCAATTCCAAAATACGATTAATATTGATAATATTTAAAATTCTATCCACTTTAAGTTGCATCTTCAGGATCCACCACCTTCAACCTTCCTACTTTCAGCATAAAAAGATTATTCAATAAAAAATTCTATTTTTTCATCTTTAAGTGATCTTCCATGAAGCAGAACAGTTATTTTCATTCGTCTTGTTTTTGCTTAATAACCTCACACAGGTTATCACTTCTTCCTCTTAAAAATAAGCTCAAAAGAGATACTTTGCTGAGAAATTCTAATCTTCAATCTGAATGTATTCCAATCCAACTTGAAAATATAATGAGCATGGATTAGCTTCTAAAAATGGTAGATGAAAAAATTTCTGCTAATAACGTAGGGGGAAATCTAAGGCTAACCAGCCATATTGAGAGATTCCAGAAGTGGCCTGAATGTTCCCCATTATATGAAGCATATATATTGGCATTAAAAATATATACATTTAATTTGGAATATAGAACTCAAGTGAAAAACTATAGTATAATTTTGACAAAAATTATGCGGTCTCAAAAGTATGCCAGCTTCTACAATATCCACAAGGCTGTTTATATGGGAAAAGTTCATTTACTTTAGGGAAATTTACATACATACCACACAATTCTCATGTATTTACATATCTAGCACCAAAACTTCCCTATTTACATTTATAACAATTTTGCGTAATAAGCCTATGCATGGAAATGTGTATATATCTTTTAAAAAGTATGTGATAGTGATATTTTTTATGTCATATTAAATATTTGGCTGCTATGCACTTAAATATTCAAATTTGGGTGTTAGATATGTAAATACATAAGAATTGTGTGGTATGTATGTAAATGATCCTTTATTATATTCTTCCTTTCCACAACTAAATTAGGAGGAGTTCAAATCCATTAATGATGACCTTCATTACAGCATGATGAGGTCCATTTTAACTCAAACTACTGCTCCATGAACACCAACAAATACATTAAATTGGGATAATATTATAATCCTTCACACAAGAAGCTTCAAATAGCTTTACATAGAAGTAGTTTTACATGAAAATTAAATTGACAAGTTGTAAAATTGATATTGACAGAAAAGACAAATGTGCGCAGAAAGTACCGCTGTCAAAAATATGCATTACTAGTGATGTGTGCAAGATAATTCACGATGATAGTGTTTGATTAACGTATTGACATTGCAAAAGAACTCAACAAACATTCAGATAATATAAATGATGGGTAAAAACAACAAAAGATTTTTACGTAGAAAACTCAGAAAGGGAAAAAAGCATGGGGCCTAACTCAGTTGAAGAAATTCACTATAAGTTGGTGATTACAAATATAGCTCTCTGTCCCACAGACAGGAAAGAGTCACATAGTCTCCCTAGCTACAATGTGAGTGTGCAGATGAACTTGCGCACTGCGGTAGGGAGGATTGCAGCGAAGTGTAATAGTTAGGGCTTCAATGCATCATTTTTAGGGTTGGCGCGACGTTCGTGGTGATGCCCTACTTCATCGCAAAAAGCGGGTGACGGCTAATGGTGATCGACGACGGCGGGCGAGCGATTGTCGACGGTGATTAGTGTTTACAAAAGCAAGAGGTGTTCGTCGAATCGTCGGTGTAGAAGTGGTGTTGGGCTTCAGTTCTTTCTCCAAGCTTCAGTCATCTTCAAGCTTCAAGATATCTCTCACTTTTTCAAGAGAGTAATATAACTCCATTTATAGAGTCCAGACTGCAACTAATGAAGAAATTTGAAACACTCTAATCGAAATATCAAATGACCCAGAGAGATTTCCCCGATCAGACGGTGTTTGATGGACAATTAAGTGTCTTAGCGATATCAAAATTGGGCAATTTTGGACTCGTTGGATTCGGCTTGTTGAGACGCTCGATTCGACTATAAGCTCACCTAATTTAGCATCTGTTTGACCTACGAATTATACCCGAAAAAGCTTTCAAAGGCGGTTTAATGGCTTGATCGGGATTTGATTTGGTTCGGATTTGACCAATTTTGGTACCAATGGGTCTGTCCAATCGAGCCTCTCAGTTTGACTGTAAGTTTGCTAAAATTAGAGCTTTGAATAAATTTTAATCGAAGTTTGAACATTTTTTGCTCAAAAAATAGCCCCGAGATCCATGTGATGCCTCGAGATTTGTGTCAGATGATACGAATTTGTTGATAGTGTATTAATTAGTATGCAAGAAGTAAGCTGAAATGAGAGAACCATAGCAATTTCTCTATTATTTATTCAAATCCAAAGATTAATACAATTACTAGGTTTAGCTTTATATATTTTCCTCTAATAATTCTAAGAAAAGCATGAGGTCTTAACTCAATTCCATGCATCATTTTGCAGAAGTTTTGGCCAGATCACCTTAGTTCTATCCCTTTTTATTCCTATCCATTAACATTGATACCATTTACCCACCTTACTAGTGCATTTTCTACTTTTCCATATGCCCATACCATAAAATCAATTTTAGCTAGCATCGATTCTCTCTACATCCTTTTGAATTCCAATTGGAGTCAAATCATCATCGTTCAACTTCTAAGCAGTAAAACAAAGAGAAACACATAGTTAGCTATTCTAACAGAAATTCTATAAAACTAGACTTGGGCTAATATTCTTTTATAACATAAAACACATGAGACAATTCTTCACTTTATCTGCTCATATCTAACTATTCAAGTTATGCCTTTATATATAACCTTATCCTTTTTCATAACGAATTTGATCCGATCAACCTAAGAATTGCTTTGAGCTCTGTATGAATGTCCTTTCTCAGGCAAAATTACATTTTTTTTTTCAGTTAATTTGGTAATTAAAAAATTATCTTTCTCAGGCAAAATTACATTTTTTTTTTTTTCAGTTAATTTGGTAATTAAAAAATTATCTATTCCAATAAATGAAAAAAGGGCATTTACAAACAGAGCACACAATTCTTATGTATTTACATATCTCACAACCAAGCTTTCATATTTACACACATAGAACTTAAATCTTTAATATCACAACAAAAATAGCACTAATATCACTTTTTAAAAGTGAAAAACACATTTTCATGCATGGATTTAAAGCACCAAAGTGTTATTGTTGTATATATGAAAATTTAGGTGTGAAATATGTAAATACGTAAGAATTGTGTGCTAGCTATGTAGATTTTCAAAGAAACAATCATTTTGTTTAATTAAGCTCATGAAATAGGCAAAATGTATTTTTAAACTTAATAACGTGCAAAATTATTGGCAAAAAACATAAATTTGAAGAACTACCTCTAAAAATGATGCATTTGCAGGATCATTAAACCTCCTCAAGGGACCATCATCAACGGTGAAACCATTGCTCCAAAAGTAAATATTATGAACAACATTCTCAGGTGGTTGGGCAGCAGACGGCACAGTTTCACCTGATAGAAGTCTACCAGTACCAGTAAAATTCCTTGAGCTTGAAGAAAGATTATTTTCGAGTGGTCCTTGCAAGGCTCCCATTTGCCTAGCTTGTTCAAATAATGACTCTAAATCATGGTTACCACTGGTAGGATCTTGAACAAGCATTCCACTGTTAAAAAAAAATTACAATATTAGCACCTGAAAATTTTATGATAAATAAAAGATTAATAACTCTTGACAGGATGTACTTTTTTTAGTCTTTCAGGATGAACTTACAAAAACTGCAGCAATGGAGAAACAAAATAAAAACATGCCCCACAAAATTATGATTAAAGATAACATAAGTCAAATAAAGAACTAATAAGCAAATTAGAACAATAATTGCAAACACACATATTATCTGCAATCTGCATGGACATGTTGCCTTCACATACAAATTTCAAACATGTAGCACCTTCTTGAAAGATAACAAGTGGTCAAAATAAAGAATAAAGGCAACATCCCCAGCACATAATTTTTGTTACTGCGAAATAGAGTCAAATCTTCCAAAAAATAAAACGGCCGCACACTTCTCCCGAATCAAATCCTAGGTCCTGCATATTCCGAAATCTACAGATCCTGATGAACCCTCAGATTAAGAAAAAAAACACACACACACACACAATCAATTAAGCTAAACAAGTAGATCCACTCAAGCTAAACCCTAGGTGTTGCTCATGTCGTCGACTTACAAGTTTTACTAAATCCTGCTTCTACATGTAGCCAAACAGCCCCGAAGGGTTAGTCCCACCTCTTCTCACCGCCCGTGTAGTACTCCTGCGGCTCATCAGAGTCGCTCCCGGATCCTCGGCCGGAACTCCTGCGATTAAGATCCGCGAGCGTGCGTATACCGGGGCCGCTGCCCGACGGCCTGCTTTCCGGCTTCTTATCGCTCGGGCTGCTCATGGAGGCAGGCGATCGTTCCCTTAACAAAGGATCTTGAGGCTCCGAAGAGGCGGGGGCTGCTAGGGCACGGGAATCGGTGGTTAATAAGGTTCTGGGGAGGCTCGGCTCCTGTTCAAAAGGCTCGACTTCTCCTCCGGCGCTGTTCTCGAAGTAGGAGTGGAGAGCAGATTCGAGAAGCCAGCCGTGGCTCTCGAGGAAGAAGATGGCTTCTTCGCGCGAGGAGGAAGTGATTCCGCAAAACGACTCCACAAGATCTCCCTCTTTCCCACCGCCCCTCGCCTCCATATCACTTTCTTCAGTCTCTCCACGTCCTCCATCCTATTTAGTGTAATTTACTTGTTATTGCATACTTGTTCTTTTCAGCGCAAGCTGCTTATCCTGAAACGCGGCCCGAGGGCCGGCCGCACCTATATAAAAAATACTAAATCTCAGATCTGCAGATCGCACAAAGTTAATCATCCAATTAATTTTCTTGATTTTAGTATCATTGATTATTAAATAATTTTCTTATCTTTATTGCAGCTGTTGCTTTCAACAAATAAAAAAATTTGGTAAGTTAATTGTATGCACTATAACTGCTGACATAAATCTCAATATCATTGATTATTAAATAATTTTCTGATCTTTATCGTAGTTGTTGCTTTCAACAAGTAAAAAAACTTGGTAAGCTAATTGTATGCACTATAACTGCTGACATAAATCTCAAAGCAATTGTGCGGCCCAAGATAGTGATCGGATGATTCAGATATCAAACGAAAAGTGCATGATCAAAACTGTTCATTCAGCGGCTGATAGACTTGATTGGAGTGAACCAACATACTATGACATGAGATTTAATCGATGGACCACGCGTGCAGTCCCGATCGCCTAAAAGCACCTTACTAAGGGAGCTCGATCTTAGCTAGTTGACCGACCGATTTTTTTGACATCGTCAGGTGCAACTACCATTGAACTAGTCACCTCAGCCGACTAAACTAAAATGCGTCAACGAGTTGGTTACAATCATATTCAAATTCAAGTTGTAATACATTTTTGATATAAAATCAACACAATTAATCACATTAAAGATAATTTTCATAACCGTTCCCTCATTTATGTAATTGTACAGATAAACCTCTATAAATAAGAGGCGGAAAGACGAATAAACGTGTATTTTTCTCGGTTTCTCTAGTAAGATTGAGCTAATTATTTCCTGACTCTCTCTCTCTTTTCTTCTCTTGGCTCTAATTCTTGAGAGGTGCTCATAAAAGAAAACTTAGGACCCAATAATGATATTTTTTTTGTGATGTTAAAAATTTGAGCGCTATGGATATGAAAATAAAAATTAGCTGTTAGTTATAGAAATGAATAAACTTTATCTGCTAGTTTTTTTAAGGTATAATGTCTCCCACAAATATTTTTTTTTTATCCCACTGGTTTCTTTTCAGATTTAAGACGACCAATGATTTTTTCATCCCATTATATATCTATATATATATGAATTTAATGCAAACCACTAAATTTTTTTGACCCACGAATTTATTAATATAATGCATATTTTAAAATTTCCCGTCCCCTTATTTTTTGAAGATTTAATACATAACACTATATATTCTTGTTCTGCAAGTTAATAATAATTGCTCATGGCTTATATAAATAAACTTGATGGTATTAGAAAATAAAAATATTACAATTAAAAAAAAAAAACATGAGTTAGAAATGTTTAGAAGGAATTTCTTTAATTTATGCCGATTATTAACGTTTTGTTGGGCAAAGCTCCTTTAAAAGTCACGTCAAATCATGATAAAAAAACGGTGAAAAATTATCGTTCATAGGAAACAACTTTGAGAGACGCTGTTTCACCAAACCAAAGCATTTTCCGCATCGCGTTCACTGCAACGGAACGAAACTTCACTGACTTTTTAAACAAAGCCTAAGTATCTGAAAGAAAAATCCTAATTCCACAACAATAAGGATAAATATAACTAAATGATCAGAGATTATAATTAAATTATTAGATAATTACCCCTAAACATTTACAAGAATTACATGAAATGAGAGGAAAACAAACTATAAACTCTCCCTTTGCAAAAGAACTCACCACCTTCATCCTTCTTCATCCCTCATCACCTACCCCCTCTTCTCTGCTCTCAATCCCTAAAGTGTTGAGTCGAGTACCAGGAAGCGGGAAGTTCAGATTGGTGATGGGAATCAGAGCACTGATGGAAGCCTCTGAAGATTCTTCGGCCGCCATTAATGGCAGGCGCTTGAGCCGGGAGAGCGGTGGCAGACGATTCGGCCTTTGCTCCATCCAGGAAAATGGAAGGACTGAGAAACATTATCCCGGAGAAATGAATATGCCGCCTTTGCCACAGGTAATGCCCTAGCTGCTGCACTCTTCTCCATCGCTCCTCGCCTGTATTTCACAGAGATTGTTGCCATGAGTGATACAATGCGTGTTATTCATGATAGGATTAAACTCGGTTGTGTTGTTATGAAATTGATGCGCGATGAACGGAAAAGAAGTGGGGGATTTACATTGATTACCACTCAATTTACATGTATTTACGTATATAGCATTTAAACTTCGAATTTTTACATCTATACCAACTTAATCTCCTATATTACATTAAAAGTACCACCATTTTAACTTTTAAAAAGTGAAATACATATTTTCATGCATAGCTAAGGTGGTATGCCATTTAAAAATTGAAGTTTGGGTTTAAATACGTAGGAATTAAGCGGTATGTATGTAAGAATGTAAATCTTCCAAGAAGCAAAGCATAAGTGGTTTTAGTACAAAGGAAGGGTGAGGTGAAAAATATTAGGAAAATTTACATACCCAGCGCATAATTCTTATATATTGACACATCCCACACCTAAACTTTCATATTTACGTATATAGCCCTCTCGTGCTTTAAATCTATGCATGAAATGGTGTATTTCACTTTAAAAAAATGATAATAATAATATTTTTTATGTGATATTAAAGATTTGAGTGCTATGTGTGTAAATATGTAAGTTTAGGGATGAGATATGTAAATACATAAGAATTGAGTGCCATGCATGTAAGTGCCCTAAGATATTATTAATGGCTTCAAGAAGAACCGAGACAAAGGGATAGAAACTTACGTCACCACAACTGTAGCCAGATGAGGAAGATCTTCTCCAATGTGAAATCTTTTATGAATGTCATGAAGCCAAACAGATATCGCTGTAAGAGCACCACCGACAGACATCCTGTGCAATTAATTAAATTATGAGTGGAGTAAATGCTTAAAAGTAGTCCCATAGGCTTTTTAAAAGGTGTTTAACTAAGTCCTAAATTTTCAAGAGTTTTCAATTTAATTCCTAAAACTGAATCAATTTGGTTATACATACATACATACCACTAAATATTTATGTATTTACATATCTAACACCTAAACTTCAATTTTTACATATGTGCCCCTTTACCCGTGTATGAAAAAGGTGTATTTCACTTTTTAAAAGTCGAAAAGTGATATTTTTGATGCAATATGGATGCTTTGAATGTAAAAAAATGAAGTTTAGGTGTTAGTTATGTAAATACGTAGGATTTGGATGGTATGTATGTACGTGTTCCCTTAAAAAAAGTTCAAAATGTTATCATGAACAACATAGTTGACGCTTTGACCAAATTGATTTGAGATTTAATGAGTTGTTGATAACAATTCTAGGGATTACTTTGATCATTTACGCATTAAATTATATTCACACCATGTTCAAAAATCTAAATATGCGATTCTAGCAACAAAACCCGCTAAAAGAACTATAAAAATAAGGGGCATTTACATACATACCACCCAATTGCCATGTATTTACATATCTAACACCTAAACTTTACCCTTTACATTTACACCAACCAAATCTTTCTTATCACATAAAAAATATATCTTTTCATTAATAGATATGATTGCACATATGTAAAACTTGAAGTTCAGGTGTTACATATGTAAATACTCAGGACTCCAGTGGTATGCATGTAAATGCCCCTACAAATAAATACCTATGCACATCAACTGACCACACGAGTTTGCTCCGACGAAAAAGCTCCGGGAAGAGTCCTCTTCTCGTCCCTTCGTTAAGAACTCGTGCGGCACGCTCCTTCTGGCCAAACCACCATAGTACATCTAGAAGAGCATTATAGAATCTTAAACCCAAACTACAACCAGCAGAGTTGTACTTGTCAAAAACATAGTCCACCATTTGCCAATTAGATTCATCATCATAATCCCCCTTGATCATGGAGCTGATCACTTTATGAGTGTTAGAAGCCCTCTTTGATTTCATTTCACCCAGAAGTTCATATGCCTTGCCCCACCTGGTTGCAGGAATTCAAATAAAATTGTTTTGTAATTATGAAAGATTGTGGGAGGATAGTGCATTTTTACAGCAATATTCAAAGCCATTTGGGTAAAGAAAACTGAACATAGAGGCACATGAAAGAGAAAGAGATATAAAGGAAGATTTACATGCATGCCACTCATTTCTTATGTATTTACACATTCAACACCTAAACTCTACTATTTATATTTATATCACCAAAATCATCCAAATCACATAAAAAATACCATCATTTTAACTTACAAAAAAGTGAAATACATCTTTTAATGCATAGAAAATGTGGCATATATGTAAAAATTGAAGTTTAGGAGTTAGTATGTAAATACATAAGAATTGAGTGATATGTATGTAAATCTTACTATAATTTATAATCAAAGGAATGAATGCGACCCATGAAATCATTTCTATTAATCAAAGGGCAGAATCAATCATTTTGTTGTGCTGAGTTCCATTTTATTTTTAAATGTTCAAATGAGGGTGGAAGAGAGGATAAACACTGCACTTTGCATTTCAACTAGTACGTTTTTCCATCTAACAGAAAGTATGAAATGGATTAGGCAGATTTATTACATAAGTGTTTTAAGAATTTATTAATTAAGCCAATAAATGGCATATATGTAAAATACAAAAGATGTTTTGAAAAGAATAAAGGATTTGATTAGAATTGCAATACTCTTCTAAAAGCATGGCCTTTCATTTTCCCTCTATCATAGTAGTGGGAGAGAAAATAACTTCCATTTAGGCACAATGGTTAGATGGAATTGTATGGATACAAGTTGCAAAATTAATTAAGTGATTCATGCTAGGTTGTTCATAATGCTTTTAGCATATGTTTGATCATAAATTTAATTGACTCAGGATATTTTACATGCCTATAACATTTAAAACTAATTAGCTATCAATTAAATAGTAAAAATAATCACCCAAATGTTTGATAAATTTAATTGACTCGGGATATTTTACATGCCTATAAAATTTAAAACTTATTAGCTATCAATTAAATAGTAAAAATAATCACCCAATATCTATCTTATGATTATTAACACTCTAATAATCTTAGTTGCACTAATAATTCTACATTAAAACTTGTCGGCACTATTTTTGGTATGGGATTCATTAATAAAAGTTAAAAGTTAACAAAGAAATCTAATCAACTAATAAAAATAATCAACCAATGTTTGAATTAGTGTATAGCCATTTTCGTATTTACAACTTGCTTATTAAGAGGCAAAAATTATGACTTAATAAGTTAATTATGACGTACTAATCCATGTATGATTTTCTAAGACAAAACTAATTAATAAATATTCAATAAATTAACTCAAATGACCTTTCTAAGAATTTTAATCATGTAGTCGTAAGCAATAGTAAAACAATATAATCACTCCCTTAGTTAGAGTTCTAACTTTAATTGAACACTAACAACATAGTCAGCAGCATAATAGCTATTCCATCCCGTAATCATTATCGATTAATGCATAAAATGTTCTAGGCCACTCAACCTTGTTTGACATTTTGAGCAACAAATTTGAAAATTAACCTAATTAGCAGCATAATTGCAAATCCCTTAAATCAATCTTGAGTAACCTATTAAACCTTACATTTGCTACAAATCAATTCATAATTGAAATGGCCAAGTCACTGATTTACAGATTAGCTTGCAAATATTGATGTATCAATAGATTTGCATTTATTTTTTCAATCAAGATTTACTAAACGCAGCTTCCAATAAAATAATCTTAAATGCCACCAAAGATAGACTACATAAGAACAAATTTCTTGGCTACATTGATGCAGATGAAAAATCATACTAAACAAAATTACCTGTCATTCTTAGCCAACACAGACAGCAACAAGCAATGTTCTATAACACCAGGCATGATTCCAGCTGA
>NW_018164801.1:1182101-1211526 GCF_001263595.1 Phalaenopsis equestris
GGCTCCTTTATATATATATATACATATCAAAGAATGACATTAATATTCTAGCTTAATAAGAAGTGATAGATTGCATAAATATGAAATAATAAATTGCATGTCATAAAATTTTATGTAACAACTTACACAAGTAAAAATATAATGTAAATATCAATTGATCAGGTCATCAAAAAAATATAAATTGTGAAATTAAAGTAATATAAAATATCAAAATACGACAAAGATGAGTTCGCTTATATTGTCCATAAATCTAAAAAAGAATATAATAGATAATCAAAAGCTAGAGCAATAAGCCGTGGTGGCAGCAGGAAGTTGGTGGTGGTGACGACAATAGGAGCAACTGGACGGTGGTGACGACAATAGGAGCAATGTGACTGTAGCAAGCACCTATGGCAGAAGAAGCAACCGGCTACTATAGCAAAAGCAAAAAACAAAAATGATAACATCGACCGTGGTGGCGACTCTGATGGTGGCAGCGACACTGGAAAACTTGATTTAGGAGAGGGAACCTATTGTGTGTGATTGTGCAACTTTGATTCATATTAGAATTGTCTTATAAAAGAGAAAAAACCTAACCGCGAGAGACACATGACTCAGAGGAATTGAGGTGAGGGTGCGCCTCAACTAGTGCGTGCCTCGCCCTCAAAGAAATTTTTTTTATTTTTTTTGAGATTGTGCTAATGTGGGGCCTCAAGGCGCACCTTAAATTGCACAATTTTAAACAATGCTCTCATCCATTGAGATATTGCTTGCTTTGGCATTAGCGTTCTCACGGTTTTTTCCCATTGATGTAGCCAGATGTAACTTCCTAGTTGTTCACCCACCACATGAGTGCTCTTACAAGAGCATGCTTAATTTCGGAGTTTCTAATAAATTTTCAGTAGTTATATGAAAAGGTGCCTCATTTACTTAAAAGGAGTTTCACATTCAGAATCTTCAGTTATTCATATGCCATATCCACAGGCATTAGAAGGCTCACCTCATATAAAGCTGCCTGTCCATAAGCTTCAATAACACCAGTGTAAGCCTTGGTACTGGGCACAACTTTCTTGCTGTTCATATGTGACAGAATAACTTTGGCATCTTCATGGAGGCCGCCATTACCACAAGCTAGAATGAGGTTTTCATAAGTTTCCATATTTGGTTCCACCTTCTCCTCCAACATGTCATGGAACAAAGTAATCACCTCCCTGAAGTAACCTCCTTCTCCGAAAACCTGAATGAGAATATTGTAGGTGGAGGCATCAGGCTCAGTATTTCCAACCTTCATCTCCAGGAAAAGATCCCGCACATTTTCGTACCGGCCATAACGACCGTAAAGATTCAGCAGGTTGCTGTACGTGGCAGCAGTAGGCAGCTTGCATTTGCCGCAGCACAGCCATGGCGTCCTTCATCTCACCTTCATGTGCATGAGCCTCCATCAGCACGTTATACGCTGCAGCATCAGGAAGATGGCCGCCAGATTCCATCTCAGCAAGAAGCTCAGAAACCCGCCCAAGCCGGCCAAGCTTCCCGAATGAATCAACGAGGTGCGCGTGTGTGGAATTGTCAGGGGTGACACCTGCGTCAAGCATAGTCCTCAGAACCATCTCCACCTGCTCGGCGAGGCTTCTTGCCCCTGCTGCGGCAATCAAAGTGTTATAAGTCACGATGTCGGGATGGATCCCGTCGTGCCGCATTTCAGCGAAGAGGCTGAGAAGGGCATCCCATGGTAGATTCGCCCTAGAGCAGGCATGGAGGACGGTGTTGTAAGTGAGGACGGAGGGGGAAACACGCTCAGCCTTCATCTGCGAAAGGAGTTGAAGGGCAGGCTCATGGCGTCCATTGCGGGCGTAGGCGTTAATTATAGCGGTATAGGAGAGCACACTCCGGGGAACGGAATTGGCTGGCATTTCGTCGAACACCTCGCGGGCTTTATCGAGGAGTGATTCACGGCCGAGAACGCCGATAAGGATAGCGTGGATATGCTCATCGGGACGACACCAGAGCTGGCGCTGCATGTACTTGAAGAGGCGAAGGGAACGCTGCCAGTCGCCGCGGCGGGCGAACTCGCGGAACACGAGGGCGAAATCGGAGAGGGAGACGCGGCCGCGGAATGTCTCGAGGCACCGGGCAATGCTTCCGCGAGGGGGGAGACTACTGAGCTTATTTATTAGGGTTTCCACCTCGTAGCTGTACTTGCCCTTCTCGACCTGCGCCGATGAGTTTGAGAGCACAAGCTCCTTCGGCTTCGTTCTGCTCACCGGCGATGGGGCCGGTGTAGACGTGAATAGGGCTGATGAAGGAAGAAGACATGGACGGCGGGAGAGTGATAGCTGCTCGGAGAAGAAGGGATTGCGGAGGCTTCGGGGAGAGAAGGGAGGAGAGGTGGAGTGGGGAGGTAGGGAGGTCTGGAAGAAGAGAGACATGGGTGATGGAGAATGGGTTAGTGGAGTAGGAGTTGATGATGGAGATGACTTCTCGGCTCGGAGAATAGCAAAAACGCCGGCGAAAACATTTCTGGCGGCGTTTCGCCGTCGTTGATAACGAACGATAAACGGCTCCTTTTTTATAGGGACATCTGCATAAATACCGGTTAATTCATATATATTTACATATCTAGCACCTAAATAATTCAAAGACCACAATTTTTGTAATATATAAATATTTAGTTTTAGATCATTTGAGAAATACAATAAACTCAAATATTTAACATTACATAAAAGATATATTCATCACTATTTTCTTAAAAATAATATATCTATATTTATGTATAAGTTCCATGACATCAAAGTGGTATAGATTATAATTTCAAATATTAACTGAAAATATATAAATACATAAAAATTTGGTGGTATGCATATGAAATTTACTTTTTAATTTAAAAAATATGAATTAAAATTTTATTTTGAATTTTAATATTTGATTGAGAATTTGAAAAATATATTTAAAACAACGCTAGATTTGTAAATAGAAATTGTACTGCTTATGTAGTTGCCCATAATTTTCTAAGAACGAAAAGAAAGATTTACATACATTGTATATATGTATGTTTAAATACGCAAGAAGCCTGAACCTTGACATTGTATATATGTATGTTTAAATACGCAAGAAGCTGTGTGTATATAAATACCCCTAATAAGATACAGACATTCCCGCTATACTGCTTTCCAAAATGAAACAAACCCTAGACCAGAAATCCCCCCCGGCTGAAGTTCCACTGTTGCAATCAAATACCAGTATCCTCGCGCATCACTTCATCCTCGTCGTGGATATCTACGTCCCTAGTAATGGTGGAGATTTAAAAAGGGAAGTGTAAGCACTTTTATCTTCATAAAATCTGTATCTCTGTAATTTAATTTATCGATTTTTGTGTTTTCAATAAAATGCGATTCGAATTCTTGAATTAGTTCATGCCCTAGATATATATTACATATTTTATCGTGTTAGACATGAACATTGGTTGCCCTTGATCTGATTCAATAGGTGTTCAAAGCATAATTTATTAAATGTTCTAAGTTTCTTTTTGCCTGCGTTGTCAAGATTTGCCGTTTAAATTCATTTTCATATGTATATTTTTTCAAGTTATATTGATTTTTCTTCCATATCATCTCTGAAGTTTTTCTCTCATTTTTCTGATTATTATACTTGATGCGTGCTAGAAAATTCGTGATGGTAGAGTAATGGATTATCGTCTTAGCATTGTACGAGGATTCAACACACACTCAGATGAAAATGAATCAAACTGTGATAACATTAGAAGTTTTTACGTGGAAAACCCGTAAAGAGAAAAAACCACGAGGCCTGGCCCAGTTGTAAAAATTTACTATAAGTTGATGATTACAGATGCCTCTTGTCTCACAGGCGCGAAAGTGTTACTAGCTTTCCAAGTTACAACGTCGATTGACGACGTCTAGTCAGCGGTGGTTGACGAAGGTTGGCGGTGATTGACGGTAGTTGACGATAATCGATGACGGTCGACGGTGGTCAGCGGTGGATGACGACAGTCGATGACGAGGATGATATTGGCTTGAATTTCTTCTTAAAGCTTCAAGTTCTCTCTTAAGCCTCTATTTATAGTGTTTTGAGTGCAATTAATGCAGAAATATGAAACATTTTGATCGGACAGTCCGACATTTTGATTGGACTGTCTGAAGAGCTTCCCTTAATGAGTCGACGTTTGATGGACATTTGAGTGCCTTAACAATTCAGAATTGAGCAATCTTGGGCTCATTGGATTCGTCTTGTCGAGACGCTCGATTCGACTATGAACTCGTTAGATTCGATATTCGTTTGACCTTTCAAATGCCTTCGAAAAACCTCCAAGAGTGGTTTGATGATTTGATCCGGGCTTGATTTGACTCGGATTGGATTGACTTTCATATCATAAGGTTCGTCTCTTCGAGCTGATTAGTTTGACTATAAGTTTGCTAAAATCGGAATTCCGGATGACTCATAATCGAAGTTTGAATGTTTCTTTTTCAAAAAATTCATCAAAATTCGTGTCATGCATTAGATTCGTGTCGGATGATGAAAATTTATTGGCTGTGTATCAATACTAATTACAATATTCCATTTTTTTTCTTTATAATTGTACAGGTTAAAAATAAAGAATGGTTATCTAAAAACATACGTTGAGCTCAATATTTGTTGATAAGATATTAGCTTTTAATTATTGTTCTATGTGTCCAAAAGAATATAAGGGTTTCAGATATGTTTAAGAACCGGCATGAATGATGAAATCTCACTCTCTTTGAATGAGGAAGTTTGGTGATTCCCCTATTTTTTTCAGAAAGAGAGTTAGAGTAAGTATTTAACTACGGAGTAAGCAAAAACAAAGAAAAATCTCAGTAAAGATACTTTATGAATGAAAAAGTTAAAAAACGATTGAAGTAAATGAATTATTAGCTTTTTGTGATCTTTAGATTTGAACATCCAGATGCATCATAACTGTTACTATTAGCAACATGTGCTCCTCTTCTTATCAGTCAACACATGGAGCAGTCACTTGAACTGCAAATTCTTTACGAACATTGGATGGCAACAAATAGCTTCAATCAAGACTGTCCAAATCAAAAATTCGCGACGGTAGAGTAATGAATTATCGTCTTAGCATTATACAAGGATTCAACACACACTCAGATGAAAATGAATCAAGCTGTGATAACATCAGAAGTTTTTACGTGGAAAACTCGTAAAGGGGAAAAACCACGGGGCCTGATCCAGTTGTAAAAATCCACTATAATTTGATGATTACAGATGTCTCTTGTCCCAACTTTCCAAGTTACAACGTCGATTGAATACGTCTAGTCAGCGGTGGTTGACGGAGGTTGGCGGTAGACGTCTAGTCAGCGGTGGCTGACGGAGGTTGGCGGTGATCGACGGTAGTTGACGATAATCGATGACGGTCGACGGTGGTCAGCGGTGGATGACGACAGTCGATGACGAGGATGATATTGACTTGAATTTCTTCTCAAAGCCTCAAGTTCTCTCTTAAGCCTCTATTTATAGTGTTTTGAGTGCAATTAATGCTGAAATATGAACCATTTTGATTAGACGGTTCGAAGAGTTTCCCTTGAACATGCAGCACATCACAAGGAAGTTCAATAGTCTAATTGTAAATTACTTGTTGCTTATCGTCTTCTTTTCATTCTTTGTTTTGTAGGTTCTTTTTTTATTTGGATGCAAACTAGAAATAGAGCTTGCTGTTCTGGACTTTAGTTTCAATATGGTACCAGAGCAGTTTCAATGAAATTTCCAGCCACCCAGTGGTATCTATGTCTTGGACTTCCTAATGAGCAACACTCTCTTAGTTATTTTTAAACAAAAAAAACATCTATGTATTCCTTTAAATGCTTCTTTTTTGTACTTCTTTTAAGGCTGCTAAAATCCATTGTTTATCTCTTAATCCCTTATCTAATTATACATACAAGCCTCTTGAGTTGATCCATTTGAGGGCTTCCCTATTTCATTAGTACAAGGGAAAATAGATATTTTAAGTGATTAACAAGTTTGATGCTACTACCCACTTTATCAAAGTTCAAAGAACTTGTTGAAAATTAACTTACTACTTAAATCAAAATATTCAAATATGTTGGCAATTATACTTTACAATAATATCTTACTTTCATGATATTATTCATCAAATATCTTGCCTTTACACTTCAATATAGAATAGAGTAGCCGAACATAAACTTCATCATATCTTGGATGCCTCTTGCTCTCGCTTGATTACAGCTTCCATCCCCTCTCGCATATGTACAGACAAACACAATTCTCACATATGTATATCTCACCAATAGGATAACATCCTACACTACCTACTATTCGCATTTTACTTAAAGTTGCCCTCCACTATAAATTGGGGATTATATAATTTGATACATCCAACACTTTCCTTCATGGCATTTTTTAATAGAAAGTCTCTATGTGACTACCACAAGGCTACAAGCTTCACAATATCTGTTTACTCAAAAAGACAAATTTATACTGAAAAGAAAAAAAAAACTCTTGATAATGGTTCTAGGTACTCCTTTCAATTCCATCAATTAGGATTTCAATTTAGCCAAGTCGATTCATTCTTATTGCACTATCAAGTCAACGATATTCAAATTAATATTTTAACGTACATTGACGCTATTTTAATAATGGGCAAACCATCAACAAACTATCACTCAACCGTTTCATTGTTTATAACAACAATTTAGAATAAAATTTTATATTTCCTTGGAATCCAATTGCTAAAACACCTCAGAAGTTTTTTACTTTTTCAATAGAAATATGCATTAGACGTTCTCTAGGAAGCTGGAATGATAGATTGCAGAACCATTACAAGACATTTACCTTCTAAAACAATTTCTCAAACCAAACTCACCTAATTATTTGAATATCCAACTCTCTACTGCAACCTCAATAAATCCCTTCAATTCCTTACCATCACACATCATGATGTAGCATTTGCTATCACTCAACTATCTCAATGTATGCATGAGCGGCTTAGTACCCAACATCGTTTATTAATTCTAGATTTTAAGATGAAGAGTTGTAAAATAAAGAATACTATGACTCATCATTGTAGAATTAGATGAGAGAACCTAAAATACACAAATAAAATTATTTTAATGAGTAAAATTCAAGATTTCAAAATTTGGATGTTCATGAAGAAGCAAAATGCTATGTGGGATAAAGTAACAAACACTATTAAAAAAGTAACAAAAGTTGTACTTGGAGAATCAAAAGAAAAAGTTTGTATAAATAAGAATAGTTGGTAGTGAAATAATAATGTGCAAGAAAAGATAAATTATAAAAAGTTATGTTATAAAAATTGGTTTAAATGTAAAAGCTTTGAGAACTGAGAAAAATATCAAACGACCCGTAGGTAGTCTAAAAGAACAATCTATGACGCTAACAATTTAGCTTTTAATGATCTTTATAATAGATTAGATACTAAGGATGGTGAAAAATATATGTATAAACTAGCCAAACAAAGAGAAATTAAAAATAAAGATTTAACTCAAGTAAAGTGTATTAAAGATTAAAATCAAAAAGTGATTTTCCTAGAAAAATATATTCAACATAGGTGGGTGAGTTATTTTGATAAACTTTTTAATAAAGTTTCTGAAAATACGAACGACCTCAGTGATCTTACTATCGTTAATAATAATAAAATATTTCATTTTTACCATCGCATTAGTAAAAAAGAAGTTGAGGAGGTTTTAAAGAAAATCAATGGTGGAAAGTTTGTAGGACCTGATGATACTCCAATTGAAGTGTGGAAATATTTAGGAGATTTGGGAGTTTTTTGGCTTACTAAACTCTTTAATATTATTTTAAAAACTAAAAAGATGCCTGAGGAGTGCGAAAGATTTATTTTGGTCTCCATTTTTAAGAATAAAGGGGATGCACAAGAGTGTGCAAATTATAGATGAATTAAGTTGATGTGTCATACTTTAAAATTGAACATAGGTTAAGACGTTTTACAAAGATTTCTCATAATCAATTTGGATTTATGCCGGGTAGGTCTGTTATGGAAGCTATGCATTTATTGAGAAGTTTGATGGAGAAGTTTAGAGATAATAAGGAAAATCTACATTTGATTTTTATTGATTTAGAAAAAACTTACGATAAGGTTCCAAGAGATATCCTTTGGAGAGTTAAGAAAAAAGGTGTTGAGATGACTTATATTCAAGTCATTAAAGATATGTATACTAGATCTGTTACTTGTGTTCGAATTGAAAGAGGATTGACCAAATATTTTAATATTTCTGTTGGATTACATTAGGGATCGGCTTTAAGCACATATTTTTCTGCTTTAGTTATGAATGGTGTTACTAGATATTTACAGGAGGACATACTTCTCGTGGATAAGATGAGAGAAAAAGCTAAGGAAAAACTTGAATTATGGAGATCTATGTTGGAGTCTAAAGGCCTTCATTTGAGTAGAACTAAAACTGAATACATGGAATGCAATCTTAGTAGTAGTAGTTCTAATGACAGAAGTGTAACTTTTGGTGATCAAATTATTAAAAGGTGTGAACGATTTATATATCTTGGGTCTGTTGTTCAAAGCGATGGTGATATAGATGGGGATGTTAATAGTAGAATTCAAGTTGGTTCAGTGAAGGAATGCATCGGGCCTTTTGTGTGATAGAAAAATACCGCTTAGACTGAAAGGAAAATTTTATAAGACTGTGGTGAGACCTACAATGCTACAATGCGCTGAATGTTGGCCTTTAAAAGAGAAGCATAATAATAAGTTAAGTGTTGCCGAGATGAGAATGATTAGGTGGATGAATGGCTTTACACTTAAGACAAAATGCAAAATGAATATATTCGTGATATGGTTGGTGTAGCTCTTGTGACGAACAAAATTAGAGAAAGTCGTCTTAGATGGTTTGGTCACATTAAATGTCAACCATCTGATGATCCGATTAGGAGAGTAGATATTTTAGATTCGACTTATGTTAACAAAAGCAGAGAGGCAGAGGTAGACCTAGGATGACTTGGGCTTATTGTATAAAAAATGATCTTAATTTATTAGAACTAAATGAAAATTTGACACTAAATAGGACGCAATGGAGAGAAAGGATTCATGTAGCCGACCCCAGAAAGGATTTCATGTAGCCGACCCCACGTGGTGGGATTAAGGCTTTGTTGTTTTTGTTGTTGTATTCTAAGGTATATCAAAAGAACAATCACCATTTTTATACCAATTCAATTAGGAGATTTACATCTAAATACATGCTTTGACTTTGATTAGGCAAGCCAAGTGATTGTTGATCTATCACTAGTAATTGCTTGGCATTTCAAGAAACAATCTACAATAGCATGATCTTTTATCGAAGCCGAATATAGAGCAGTGTCCTCAACTGCTTTTGACATTATATGGATTTGTGGCCTTTTGCAAGAGCTTCATATATCAATCCAACAACCTATTCCCTTATATTTGATAACATCTATGCAATGGCAATAGCCAAAACCGTGTTTTCCATGCATAAAACAAAGATATGTAAATAGATTACCATTTCATCCATGAGCACATTAAACCAAAGGAAGTAAAAGTCTATCACATTCATTCACATGATTAACTCGCTTACATGCTTACAAAGACTCTTTCAACTCAACGATTTTGCAGGCTTCACAACAAGTCGACACTCCGGTCTTCGCCTATCATTTTTAGGGGAGGTAATTGCAACAGTAACATGTGTTCCTCCTCTCCTTATCAATTAACACATGAAGCAACCACTTTTATTGCAAATTCTCTACAACTAATGGATTGTGACAAAAAGTTTCAATTAGGACCGACCAACTCAAATCAAAATGATTACTTCTAGCTACTTATGTACAGACATTTATTTTCATCTTTCATTTATAACTCGTAATATATGACAAAGAAGTTTAATGGTATAATAGTAAATTACTTGCAGTTTATCATCTTCTTTTCATTTTTTGTTTACTTTTTTTTTTTTTTCCAAAGAGGGCTTGTTGCTCTAGTTTATATTTCAATAGTTGCTCTACTATCCTTCGGAAATGATTGAGTTCTACTTAGTCCAATCTATATGTTTTATATCTACTTTTATGATCTAATAATTGCTCTTATTATGTTATCTATCCTTTGATACAACTTTTATACCATGATTTCAAATAAATAATCTACATGACTAGAGACATATTGCACTTTCAACGATATTTAAAGTAGACGCAAATCCAACGATATTTAAATGTTAGCGTCGGATTTTTTTCGAAGTTAAATTGGGGTCGTTAATTTTATTTACATCTAATTTATGTGGAAATATTCCGACGCAAATAATTTGTCCATATGTAATGTGCGTCAAAATTTGTATTTTAAAATTTCCGACGATGAATCTTAGCTTCAGATTACCATCTCATTTGCGTCGGAAAATATCATAGAATGACGAAAAATTATTGTAGATATCTTGTTTGATTTTCCGTGCGAAAATAGACGCATATCCAATGCAAACCTGTAGCATAGAAAAAAATTTAGAGAATCAATTACATTTTCACAATCTGCACAAAAGCATATTCTTACCTCACAGACCACATTAAGCATAGTTATATCACATATCAAATCTCTAAACAATTTCATTAATAAAAGGAAGGTGTTGTCATAAATTATCCCGAATAAGAAGAGTAAAGTTAATTCCAAAAAAATTACATAAAATGTTTAACATAATGCCTATAAATAAAAGAAAACATAAAAAAAAAAATTACTCATCTCCATCCCACTCTTGCTGCACGGATGTTATCGGCTGCTTGCGCCGGCTATCTGCTGAGGTCTCCGCCATGCGCGCTATAAAGTCTTCCACTCTATGTGGTCTTGTAGCATCTGCTTGCGCAACTGACAGATCTCTTCGTTCATTGCAGCTGCATGCCTGACAAGTGCCTCATGGTTTGGCTATGAGGAGCTCGGGGAACAAAGAACGGGGCCATGCGAAAGCTCGGCCTTGAAGGCTATGCCCTTCATTCCAATACCATAAGCTCTCCCCTTCTTCCTCCCTATCGCCTGCGTCAAAAGCTCGTACTCGGGCTGCGCAATGGTAGACTAAGTAATATTGCTGGTGGCGTCAGTTTGGGCTTGAGTGGCCAAGTGCCTCTTCTGGAGCTGCTCGAACTCCTCCTGGATAATGAAAACCAATGTTTAATTGACACTTTCAACTGTCAGAGTGAAAATAAATTTTTAATTTAAGATTTTGAACTTACAGCAACCCGCCAGGAATGCTCCGAGACCCACTGCGCAGTCCCCGGGCACATATGAGTTCGAACATGCAACTCCACAACGGAGTTAGCAGACTCAACTCTTTTGGCTTGTGTAGCATACAAAAAAAGTTAGCGCTAAAAAATTACTCGAAAGATTGGATTCATGTTTAAATATTTTAAAAAATCTTACCAGCTTTTTGTAGTGCTCCGTATAGGGGACTGATTCACCAATATGGAGCGCAACTCCTTTAGCCCCCTCTATCGCTCGGTTCGCCCGGTTCGTCCGCCTCCTCCTCATACAATGAGTGACCTAAGCTGCGGTCAACTAATCCCAGAGCCCCTCGCCAATCAAGGCATGCTGCTCGCCCCTCCGGCGGGATGTCGTGAACATGTCGGTCAGGCGATGTCTGCCCCGAATCTTGAAAATTCAACGTATTTAGTGGTGGTGCTCTGGGAGCCAGGTGAAGGACCTACGTAACGTAAAAAATAATCCATGTGTTATTATAAAAAATTAAATCAAATTTATAAATTTAATTCAAATTAAATTACATGATCGTATACATGATCGTACCTCAAACTCCTTCAACTACATGTTCTGAGTGACTACAAGTATTTGCTTCAACGACATATAAGGTTCATCATACTTCTCCTGATAATCTCTGTGATGCGGGTGACAGGCAGTTTGTGGGGAATGAATCTGCTTAAGAAACAAATTACTTGCCAAAAAATATATAAGACAATGATTTTTCTCTTTTATTAACCAATAATTTGACGGTTTAGCCGATAAGTCTTTGAGATTTGCAAGCTTTAACAAGTTAAATTGGAAATATATAAGCTCTACCACTACTCATGTCTATGGCTCAAGTGGGTCAAAATGGTCGGACTCAACAAGCCCAAAACATGGCGGAGTTGCTGATAGCTCGGTTTATTTAACAAGCCACAAAAATGACCGCAGTGAAGGAGCAAGCTCTTCTTACTTAACAAGTCATAAATATGACCGTAGTAAGATAGTCCATATCTTGTTAGTCTATGATGAGAGTTATCTAGTTCCCAAACTCATCCAGTTTAACGAGTTCAAGTGATCCAGGTCAAGGAGATTTTCTCAATAGATTGATGGATTGCAGTCGAGCTAAAATATTCTCAACTATACAAGTTCCAGGACCTGGTGATATAAGAAAGGAGACTCCCAATTATATAAGGTTAAGTCTGTTAAATTGAAAAAGCACAAATTTTATGTAGCCTAAGTATAAGACTTAAGTAGGTCTTGAAGGTTGGACTTAACAAACTCAAATATGGTCGAGTCACTGACAATTCTCTTCACTCAATAAACCATAAAAACGGCCACAGTGAAGAGGCCCATTTTTTTAGTCTGATGACAAAGACTGTCAAGTTTCATGCATATTCAACTTTATAAGTTTAAGCGAACTAGATCAAAGAGATTTTCTTAATTAATCAAAAGGTCGAGGAAAATCAAAAAAATGATCATCAATCAAGAAAGCATCAAGTTGAGTTTGATGTCTTGTTCAAATAAAGAAAGCCTACTTTTTCAAATAGTTTGATCAAGCACAAGGCATAAACTGGAGGAATTCTTTTCTTCAATAAGTTCGGTAAAGCGGAAAGCAAAGGACCGAAGAAGTTATCCCAAAAGTTCACTCAAAACTTGATGCTGAACTAAAGGAATTTTATTGTCGACAAGTCCGATAAAGCACCAAGCACAAAACCAACTACTTCTTGCCATTGACTCAACAAAAACCCGAAGGCTAGATCAATGCCATGCATCCTTCAGTAAGTTCACAAAAGCGCTAAGCTAGGTCCGAAGGAATACTTATTAACCTGACAAGTTCGTAGAGATAATTCAGATCAATTCATTCAACAAGTCTGTCAAAGCACAAAGCTTGAACCGAAGGTGTGCTTACTTACTTGGCAAGTCCGTAGAGACAATTCAGATCAATTTCTTTAACAAGTTTGTCGATGCACAAAGCTAGTACCGAAGGTGTGCTCACTTACCTGACAAGTTTGTTGAGACTATTTAGGTCAATTCTTTCAACAACTCCATCAAAGCACAAAGCTAGGACCTAAGGCATACTCATCCACCTGATAAGTTTTAGAGACAATTCAGGTCAAACTTCAATAAGTCCGCCAAAGCACAAAGTTAGAACCGAAGGACCGAAGAAATCAGGACAAAAGAAGCTCTAAAATTTCAAAAGTACTAAAATAAAAACGTCAACTAGTCAATCAAAACAAAAAGCAAAGCGCAAATAACAAGTTCAATCTCCAAGCAAAATGAGTGACAACAAGCAAGAGGTGACGTCAACCAAAGTTGGTCTTCACGTTATAAGCCTGCATATTCAGCTAAAGATATACTTTTCTTTAAAATGACTTGTAAACTCGAGTTTTCAAAATTTCAGGCTTCAGGGTTTAAAGTGTCGGGACTTGGGCTTTTTAATATTTAGGGTCTTTAGGTTTTAAAAAATTTAAATTTATGACTCTTAAAATATAAAGATTTAGGGCTTATAAATATTAAAAATCAGATTTTAAAATTTAAGCTCAGAAAACTTAAAAAAATATTTTGAATTCAAGCAATTCAAACTTGGGCTCCTACAGGGATATGAAGTCTTTTAAAATTTTAATAATCCGTCACCAAATTTGCAACACTCCGACTAACAAACAGAAGGCAGGGCATTTAAAGCCTAAAATCATAATACTTTTGCAAACATTTTGAATTCCAAATAACTTAAACATTTGTAAGCTTTGTGTTATAACTTAAGTTAATGAAACATCTTGAAATATGAGCCACACTTTTAAGGCTTAGATGAGTACCACTTGCGATACTCCCGAGCTATGTATGCTTTAAGGTGGCTATATAAACAAAAGTTAAAAACCCACATGTGCTCCAACCAATATATAGAACGTTCAAATATTAGGTTTGAGAATGCTGTGCGCAAATCCGGCCGCCTTATCTATAGGGAAGAGTTGTAAGTCTCACCCCACTAGTTCAATTCCGCTCCTCGTAAGGAGTGGAGTTGACGAGTCCAGTAAACCCTAATAAATGTCCAAATCCTAAGATGAAAATTTACAAGTCCAAATCGCCTAGTCTGATCCTCATAACTACAAAAGATAGGAGTCGACGAGACCTATACATTGAAAATCTTAAACTAACAAAATTAAGTACCCCTTTCAAATATAAATATTTTAAATGTTTCAATACTCCGATGATGACCGTGTTGATCGAAGTTTTCAACCGGAGGGTCAATCTTTTAAATCAAGATTTTCAAAGTAACCAACCAAATAGTCAAGTCAAAATTGAATTACTTAAAAGCTAAAAACAAAATCCATCCGTCATTCCAGTAAGTTGTTGAGGGTGACAAACTTTTGATTAATTTCAGCTCACAAAGTGCGAAAGTCATATCAAATGTATCAATATGTTCAAAATTAAAGTAATGAAATGCTAGTTAAGATGTGAACCGAGTTCTCTGTCAGCGTGGTTCTGTCACCAAATAACACCTCAAAATAGCAGTTAGGACCAGAGTCCTCTGACCGGGTGGTTGTCATCAAATGACACCATTATATTATGGTCACTATCGCAACCCGTATGTTTCTCAACGGTCTTCTACCCTTTGAGTTGTGAATCTTAATGATACAATTGATTGATATAAAACCTTATGTTAGCTAAGCTCGACTTAAGTTTGTCCACCCCAGATCAAGGATTTCTTGGACAACACAACTCATGGTTGTTGATAAGAATCATCTGTCAGGTTGGGTCGACTACCTTCTTTGACAAAATAGATCAGGGGTCACGACGACCTGGGATGAAGGAACCATGAGATTTTGATCGGGTTTAGTCTTCATTAACCCACCATCCGCTTTAAGCTTCAAGTGACGAATTCTGCAATTTAAATCTTGTCCGCTGCTATTATATGATGAGTACTCACTTCTTAATGACCAACCTTAATCAAAAGTGCTCTCCCGTTATCTGGAGTGGTAATTAACCACAGGGGCTTGCGCCTATGGGAAATCGCAAATAAAAAATTTCTTGCAAAATGAGGGAAATTTCTGGGTAATGTCTTATCTACAATCCAATCAGCCTTCTGAAAATTCAACCCTCCAACCCTCCAAAGCTCTCTTTCTCAAAATAAATGCAGAGAGTTGTCTTGGGGAGCGATTGTGAATTTTCAAAGCCCACAATAAGCGTGCATTTTCTAGCTCCCACTGACTTAACCATCAAGAATTTTAAAACCCACTTAGTGCATTGTTATTCTTCAATGAATTAGGGTTTTAGCATCTTCTCAACTTCTTATTTAATTGTAGCTTTAATCTCATAAAAAATTTCCTATTTTATTTGATTGATAGGTTATTGTCATTTTAAATTCGACCATTAGATGGTTTGGTCATATTAAACGTCGACCATTAGATGATCCAATTAGGAGAGTAGATGTTTTAAATTCGACTTGTGTTTAGATAGAAAGGCAGAGGTAAGGCAGAGGTAGACCTAGGAAGACTTGGGCTTATTGTATTAAAAATGATCTTAATTTACTAGAACTAAATGAAAATATGACACTAAATAGGACGCAATGGAGAAAAAGGATTCATGTAGCCGACCCCACGTAGTGGGATTAAGGCTTTGTTGTTGTTGTTGTTGTTGTTGATAGGTTATTGTCATTGATATTGAAGTGTTGATGTCTACTTCGAATATTTCGACAGATCCCAATGCAAAATTGTCTAGTTTATCACTTTGAATTAGTATTCAAATTATGAAGAAAGGTAATAACAAATTATTATATAGAAGAAAATAAAAGTTTTGACTGAATTCTAATTCTGAAAATTTTTTTCGGCGTTATAATGAGGTAGCCATCTCTGTGGCATATGCTTAAGTGTTGACAAAGTTCAGTAAAATGATTCAAGAACACTAAGGCAGAAATGCACTATAAAATGTTCCCTTCACATACAATTCAATTTACAATCCACATCGCTGAACACAACTGTAAAAAAAAAAAAAATGAAGAAAACCTCTAAAAGCAAAATCAAACTTATAAAAGAAAAATATTTTCTATAATAATTCTGCTGGCCACATTTTAATTATCATCCTTTTTTGTGCATTGTGTGTGTTTCTATAACATACCATTAAAAAATATGTTTAGCATATTGATCTATAAAATATTGTTTATATTAAATTACTTGTCTTGGCGAAGCTGCAAGTTGACCAATCCAAAATACTTTCCATTCATTTCCATTAGTGATGCATGATCTCCTTTCTCAACTAAAAGGCCATTTTCGAGTACAACAATTAAGTCACAATTCTTGATGGTGCCGAGCCTATGTGCCACCACAACCGTGGTTTTTCCTCTCATCACCCTCTCCAAGGCCTCCTGTACAAGCTTCTCTGCTTCTCCATCCAACGCACTTGTTGCTTCATCCAAGAGCAAGATACTTGGATTTCTTAGTATTGCTCTTGCAATTGCAACCCGTTGCTTCTGCCCGCCAGATAATTGCAGCCCTTTCTCCCCACAATTTGTATTGTACCCATCTTTTAGCCCACATATGAAGTCATGCGCATTAGCTATTCGCGCTGCTGCCTCCACCTCCGCATCACTTGCATCCTCTACTCCATACAAAATATTTTCCTTTATTGTACCAATGAACAAAGTTGGTTCTTGCCCCACCAATGCAATATGCCTTCTCAATGATCGCAAATGAAAGGCTTGAATGTTTCGACCATCGATACACACCTCTCCGTCCAATGGGTCGTAGAATCGCTGAATAAGACCGATGATAGTGGATTTGCCGGAGCCACTGGGGCCCACGAGTGCAGTGGATTGGCCCTCCTCAAATGATATGGAGAAGTGTTTAAGGGCCAACACTTCAGGGCGAGATGGATAGGAAAAAAAGATGTTACGAAATTCAATTACACCTTTGATGGAGTCAGCCTTGTGACCCTCATGACAATCAGGATCAATTTGTGTGTCTCGTTCAAGAATTGATAATACAACTGCAGCTGAGCTGATGCCATTAGTGAGGTCCGTTGTCATAGCACCTGCGTCAGCTATCGTACGTGAAGTTTTGCAGAGGATCGCCAAGGTTTGCAATAAGGCTTTGGTGGTAATGGAGCCCTTGGAGAGCAGGATGCCACTGTCCCAAAAGGAAATGGCCCACGAACAATTACCAATAACTTGCGAGAAGCCAAGAAGAGTGCCAGCAAACCAAGAGTGTTGAATGCCTTGTTGGCGCGGGCCATCCAGTGCGAGAATAAAGAGACGAAGGATGTGGTCTTGCGAAGAAAAGCTAGTGATAGTGCGAATATTTTGAATAGCTTCCATAGCTAATCTGTTGCTATTTGATTGAGCGCTCAATCTTTTGCGTGATAATTCCTTTAAAAGAACACTTTTTGTGTAGTAGCATGCAATGACAATCGGCTGCATGGAGATTATAACTAAGGCAAGTTTCCATGAGATTACAAGCCCTATTGTATAGGCGATCATTATTGTGGATAATGTCTGTATCATAAGAGACAAGCGATCTCCAACCAGTGATTGTATCACACGAGCGTCTTTGAATATCTTTGAACAGAGGTCCCCAGTAGAGTTCTCTTCTTGATCAAACCACCCCACTTCAAGCATTAACAACTTAGAAAGCATAGCCTCCCTAATTCTCTTTGTTAAATATTGACCCATGATGGAAAAACTATAATCCTTGAGAACATAAACAACAAAGGCCAACACTGATATTACCAATAGGATTAGGCAATAAATTCTTATCTTTGCGGTAATATCTGACTTATCCTTATCAAGATAAATTGTTAGTATGCTACTCATGGAATATGAATTTACTATGTAGGGTAGTCCATCGAACGCAGCACACACAACCCCTAATAACATATGGCGCCATTCCGGTGTGTTCATGAGTAATAGAAACCAGAATGATGGTGCACGTATTTTTGCGCCCTTCATGTTTTCCATTTTATCGCCAGCACAATTACCTTGAAAGATTGTTGAGCGACTAAAGTTATGGCTTCTATGGGAGTAAGAAAAACTGGTGGTGGAGTTAGCTTCATTGACTCCCATGGACTTTGCACATTTTTGCAATTCTTGAAGGTGAAGAAAATAAGAGTAGTGACCATTAGTGATGTTTATGAGATGATTATGAGAGCCGGATTCGATGACTTGACCCGATTGGATGACGTAGATGGTGTCAGAATTACGAATTGTGGAGAGGCGATGAGCGATGATAATTGTGGTGCGATCAATAGTAGCAACATCAAGAGCTTCTTGAATGGCGAGCTCAGACATGGTGTCTAATGCACTGGTAGCCTCATCTAGTAGAAGTATCTTTGGGGATCGGATGAGTGCTCGTGCAATGGCAATCCGCTGCTTTTCCCCACCAGATAGTTGAATCCCTCTCTCACCTACCTGCACCACATTCAGAGTTTTTATTAGCAAAGAACGATCAAGACAATAATTTAGTAATTTGAAGGTTGCTAGATAAATGATCGTAATAAAAATATTGACAACTCAAACTTACCCATAATGTGGGTATGATGAGTTGATATATATTATTGTTTGTATAAGTGTTCCCAAGAAAGCGACCTTCATGAGGCTTAGTCTCAATATTGCTCTCTTGTTCACATCACTACATAATTTATGACATGCCCAACTTGGTTTTTAGAAGCCACTTGAACTAATTGCATAGGTTATTTGAATAAAGGACATGCAGACTTTTCCATGCATCACCTTTAAAGTCAACATTCGGCCCTCTGGATAGTTAAAAGAGGAAAAACTAGTTGAATAGTGTCATGTTTCACTTGTCAGCTGTGTAGAGGATGCCCTCCTAAATGATGGTAAAACCCCTACAACTAGTTTAAGAACTACCCAATAGGTTTTATGCCTATGGTGCTATTTGCATCATATATTTCAAATGGTTCCGTACTTGTTGTTAGGTGATCCCACCTAATAAAAACTTTTTCTAGAAAAAAAACTAATTCAATTTGGCTCCCTTAACTCAGTGAAATATGTTCAAAATCTAAAACTCAGTGCAATATGTTCCAAATCTATCATGTTGGCCTCTCTTTCTCTTAGTGGATTTGTTTTAGTCAACGAGAAGTCATATCCCATTACACTTTATAGTTTCTTAAAAGAAATGAATAAATGTACCAGTGTGTCATATCCCGATGGCAGCAGGGAGATGAATTCATCTGCATTTGCAGCTTTGGCAACTGCGACAACCTCCTCCATCGTCGCACCTTTTTTGCCAAACAAGATGTTCTCCTTTATGGAAGTTGCAAAGAGCACTGGTTCCTGGCTCACGAGCCCCATCTGTGCCCTGAGCCAATTCAACCTCAGCTTCTTTATGTTCACTCCGTCGAGTAATATCTCACCTGCAGTTGGATCATAAAATCTCTGTAGCAGCGATATTGTCGTCGATTTTCCTGACCCGCTCTCTCCCACCAATGCTATCTTCTTACCAGCCTCCACTCTCAAATTGAACCCCTCAAAAACATTTGTTGCAGGCCTCATTGGATATGAGAATCCCACCTCCCTGAATTCCACCTCCCCCTTCAATTCCTCTATCTCATCTCCCATATTATTCTCCATGTCGATCATAGGTCTTCGTTCTATCACCTCTGAGATCTTCTCCATTGCATTAATTGCCTCCACTAAGTACTTAACATTTGAAAGGCATATGCCAAGTGTTTGGCCACCATGCACAAGGCACACGGCAACACTAACAACGGTGCCACCTTTAGCGCCATGATTTTCGACCAAGCGTCCACCATACCAGTAAAGGAAGGCAAAGACCGCGAAGCAGACATTATTGCTGCCTACTGCAAGGCCTTTGATAAAGTCTTGACGGAGGCCGAGCTGGACTGTGCGATCGAGTGCGGTTGAGAAAGCTGAAATTACATAGAGCTCTGCCGTGGAGGAATAAACCGTTCGAATGGCCGAAAGAGCCTGCTCTACAATTGCACCGGCCTTGTCATACTCCACTTGAATCTTTCGAGACAAACGTAGTAAAGCCCGTCCATAAATCAGGCCAGGAACAATCAGCAATAACAAACTCGGGGTTGCCGCCACTGCCAGCCGCCACAACAGAACGAATGCAACTATGTAGTTCCCCAAGAACGTCGAACAATTCATTATAAAATTTGGCGCCTGCACACAACACAATCAATAGTATCAATAATAGTAAAAAGTGACATTATGATACAATATTTCACAACCATGTCTAGCAATCACTTTCACAAACAAACTGACCTTTTCACCAAGAACATCTTGGATGACAAGGGAGTCGTTGGAGATCACGTTGACGATCTCCGCAGTGGCCGTTTCGGCATTGAAATAGCCCACATCTTGTCTCATCACCGCCTTCAAATACCGTGCACGCATTCTCGCCGCCTGGCGCTCCGCCGTCATCGTACAACAATACCCCTCTACATATTCGATCAAAGACGTCATGATTCATGATGATATATGGTTATGAAAACAATATAGGTTGGTCATTTGAGTACCAAGGAATGCTGCAACAAAAGAAGCTGCTCCCAGGTAGAGGAATCGGAGGGCATTATTTTTTATTCTGTGCATGAAATCTGGGGAAGGATAGGTGCCAATATCGTTGAAAACCAGAGCGAATAGAATGTTCAAGGTAGTCTGTGAAAGGCCATTGAAGATGGCCCCCACACAACCAATAGCCATTAGGAAACAGTCCACATCATCAGCTAGCTTGAAGAAGCACACTAGTGATGGCAGCAACCTGTTACTCCTTCCTTTCACTTCCCTCATCCTTCTCTTCAAGTTTCTTTCTAATATCAATCCATTACTCTTCTTACCCTTATATATATACATGCCCAAAATTTTACATACAAAACACTAAAAACATTAATATTTATAAAGGTCTGTTTGGGGTAGTTGCAGCTTATTGAATAATCTGCTGATAAGCTGATTAAAAATAGTCTGCTGATAAGCTAGGTACAGTTGTTATTAAAAATTTTTATTTTTTTTGAAAAAACCAAACCGCAACCACACTTAGATAGATGCGGTGTGAAAATGATGTTTTCAACATTTTGAAAACACAAGCTACCAAAACCCAATTTACCCAAACAGATCAGTTGCGTTTTCAAAACACCACCACACTAATAAACTGCCAAAAAACGGGCTCTAAATTAGACACTTCATTGATTTTTTAAACTACTAAATAGATGCATCGAATAATTGAGAATTTAATAAAAAATTGAAAAGCAGGAGTTGGGGTTTTATCTTGAATTTTGACATTTGGATGAAAGAGGGTGTGATTGATTGCTAAATAGCAATGGTTTGGCTGCTTATGTAATTGTCCCGATTTTTTAGTGAGGTATGCATGTAAATTTGTTATAAATAAATATATAAATAAATATAATATTTTGTCGGTTGTAATTAATTTTGAAATTATCATCATAAATTTTAAACTCGACTCGAGTGAAAAAGAGAGGCTGTTTTAAAAAATGGCAAGACGTGGTGAGTAATATGGATATTTGGAACAAGTAGATGAATGATGTCGCTTAATAATATATATAAATAATTTACTAATAATACATTTGTCTAAATCAGAAACTATAATCGGAAGTGTTGTTTTTGAGTTTTCTTTATTACTTGACTTACATAATGAATAAAAAAAAAAATGAAGATGCTTCAAATATGAATGCGGACAAATCAATGTTTTATTAAATATGTTGAATTGAAATATTGATGTCGTCAAAATAAGATTTTATGATGAAAGCAGGCATTTTTATTTAAATTACAAATAAGACAGCACGTCAGGTTCATAGATCACAATGCACAAATAGTAATAAGACGCAACTCAAAACGTTATCAAGCAACGTCAAATATCGTCATTGTAAGTTTTAAAACGTGAATTAAATCTTTGTCTACAGGTAAGGTGAACGTGTATGAAATAAATAAAATTTTTTAAGTGTTAGATGTTTTAACACAAGGAATCGAGTGGTATGTATGTAAGTCTTCCTTTTCTTAAGTTTTAAAATGTAAATTAAATCTTTGTCTACAGGTAAAGGTGAACGTGTATGAAATAAATAAGACGCACATAGGAATCGAGTGGTATGTATGTAAGTCTTCCTTTTCTTTATTTAACTTTTAATTTGTTATTTTATAGTTAATAATTACGCTAAAAAGATTATTTTATCTTTAAATTGATTACTAATATCATTCAAAAATTTCTTTTAGCTAAAATTTTATAATTAAAATTTAATTTTTTATTTACATGCTATCATGCTTGATGATGTATTGATTAAGTACAGTTAACCTCGAATTTTTGTACTTTTTATTTCAAGTTAATGAAGCAATTATTTTATACTTGGCACAATTTGAGCTTATGTTTTGTACTATTTTATTTATTTAATTTGCTGCGTATGATCTCACATAGTATATTATATAACATTATTTTAACTAAAAATAAATTTATTATAATTTTTAAAATATTTGGTCTCCAAAAGATTTGCGATAAAGAGTATAATGAATTATATAGTCTGCATGGAGTTTGGTTAATATGTAATATATATATAAGTCGAGATTATTTATTCCTCTTTCGTTTTATGTTAGCCTTCTGCACGTTAGAAATTTGAAAGAGCTTTTGATAGGAATTAAAGGGAAATTTACATACATACTACACAGTTCTTATGTATTTATACATCTAACACCTAAAATTTAATATTTCCATAGTGTTATAAGCTTATTTCACTTCAAAAGAGTTAGCAATAATGGCATTTTTTTTATATAATAAAAAAAATTTGACTGGTATGCATTTAAATATCAAAATTTTGGGATTAGATATGTAAATATACAAATTTCTCACATATTACATTCATAACACTTAATGATTGCGATTTGGAAAACTTAAAACCCAGATGATTTTTAAACTGCTAAAACCATGCATTTACATGTGACATAATTAAACCTTTGCGAATTTGATACAAATAAAAAATAAGGGTCTGGTTTTATCATAAAATTTGATATTTCAGCAAGCCTTTAAAAAACGAATGAAAGAAAAATGTAAAAACTAATATAATAATCCAATAATCTATCAATTTACAACCATTAGTTTTTATTTGTATATATATAAACCTTATAAACAATCCATCTATAACTTTAGACACACACCTTTTAATCACTATGGCTGACAAAAAAAAAAAACATTAGCGAACAAAATTTTTAAGCTCTAATTATAAATGAGCGGAACAACAAATAATATATATATATATATATACTCATGTTGTTTTATATTTTTTATTGCTTGGAAATGCTGCAGATTCGAATTCAACACATTACATCTATACTTCTAGTTAATTGACAAGAACAAATTTCAAGCAGTACACGGCCTGAACAAGAACGAAAATATATAAATTGAGCCAAATATGAACACAATGTTTATGAACAATTTCAAACACGACTTAAAGTTGAACATAACTAATTACAAACAAGCTGAACTAGAGTCAAAACTGAGCCAGCTCAAGCTCGGCGCATTCACAGTCCTACGAATCAACAACGAATATTTTCATCAATTTCTTTATACAGAAACGAAATATCTTCTAATAGATCTCTTCATAATATGTTTGATTTGCATCGTTTAATGGCATTCTTAAAATCATATAAATACCTTCTTATAAATATTCTGCACTTACCAGAGGACTGCAGCCATTTATGAAGAAAGTTTTCTCTTTGTTATCAATCAAAATCCACTCTTAAATCGCCCAGCTCTATCTCGCCAAGAGCCCTGCTGCATCGCCAGCACCTGCAACCCATTCCAGATAACATTTCTAACACTTAAAACTATTAATTTGCTTCTATTAATAAATAAATAAATACAATGTATTCCAGTAATTTGCCTTATCGCTTATCAGAAGATTTTTCGGTTGATTTTCGTTGCCACTCTTCTCTGCATCTTTACTGGTTTCGGATTCTGTGATGACTGGCGATATTGTCGAAGCTCCAAACATCGCTTCGTCGTGCGCCGCTTTGATCTGTTCCTCACGTTTTGCCTGCAGCATGGAAAGTCTTATTTATTTGTAGGAAGTGGGATTTACATACATACCGCACAATTATTATGTATTTACACATCTAACACTTAAACATTCATATTTACATCTATGACACTCAAGTTTTTGAAGTTACATATAAAAATATCACAATCACTGCCTTTGAAAGTGAAACACACCTCATCATGCTTATGTTTATGACACCGAGGTGATAAGTGTAAATATCAAACTTTGGGCGTTAAATATATAAAAAAAACATATGAATTGTGCGGTCTGTGTGCATCTAAATATCCCTAGGAATACCCCACAATTCTTATGCACTTAGATATCTAACAACTAAACATCTCATATTTACATGTATACCATCCAAAATTTTAACATCACACAAAAAATACAACTATTACTATCTTTTTAAAAATACACCTTTCATGTTATAAGTGTATATCAAAGTTTGGGCTTTAGATATTGAAAAACATAAGTGTATGTAAATTTCCTTAGGAATACCACACAATTCTTATGTAGTCATATATCCAACACCTAAACATTCATATTTACATGCATACCCCTCAGGTATTTAACACCGCATCAGAAATACAACCATTACTATCATTTTAAGTAAATTACACCTTTTCATGCATGTTTTATAACACCAAGGTGCACCGCATCAGGTATTTAACCTCAGAAATACACCTTTTCATGCATGTTTTATAACACCAAGGTGATATAAGTGTAAATATCAAAGTTCGTGTGTTAGATATGTAAATACATAAGAATTGTGTGGTATGTATGTAGGAAAGTAATTTACATCACACTGAAATGTTGATGACAGACCTGCACGGCAGAAAACCTGAAACTGTTGCCAATCTCTTTGACCAGAGAAGCATCATCTTCTGCCACTGAGATAATATAACAAAAGTAAGCTAAAACAGTCATAGAATGTTGCCTAAGTAGGTTCATTTAAGGTTGTCTGAAAAAAAATTGAAAAAAATATAGACGCATTTACGCACATACCATACAATTCTTATATATTTACATGTCTAACAACTAAACATTTACGTGCATTTCATTCAAATCTTTAACATCAAATTAAAAATGTCACCTTCATTACCTTGCTGAAACTGAAATACACCTTTTCATGGATAGGATTATGACAACTAGGTTTTACAAGTGTAAAATCAAACTTTGGGTGTTAGAGATGCAAATACATAAGAATTGGGTGGTATGTATGTAAAGTTCCCAAAAATATAAAAGAGATGATAATTAGTAATAAAACAAATGCAAAAGGTAGAGAAAAGTAGACTCAGAAATCTCAGCAGAAATTACTGTCAAATTCCTTCACAAAAAGCTTTATGATAGAGGGAGAGGAAGATTTTAGAAGGAACATCACTTTCTATAAAAGGACATGATGCAAACAAAATTATAGGAAGATTTACATGCATAACACTCAATTCCTACCGTATTTACATATCTAACACTTCGACTTAACTTTTTACATGTATGCCACCTTAACTATGCATGAAAGGGTGTACTTCACTTTTGAAAAGTTATAAATATGAAAGATTTGGGTGAAAATGAAAAATGTAAAGTTTAGGTGTAGGTATGTAAATACATATAAATTAGGCGGTATATACGTAAATGCCCCAAATTTCTGTTGTATCTTGGAAATAGTTCTTATATTGGAGAATGTCATACAAAACATCTTTCCTGCTTGAAAGGGAAAATAGAAAAATCAGAAAAAAAAAAAAAAAACACAAATATAGGTCATGAATGAAGTGTTGTTTCAGCTTGATTCTATAGTTCTAAAGTAAATATATTATTAACTGTGGATAATTGCGTAATAGCATAAGGTACATTGCACTGATTGAAATTTTAGATAAAACTTACACCATGGAATTCTCAATAAGGGGCATTTACATACATACCATCCAATTCCTATGTATTTACATATCTAACATCTAAACTTTACTTTTTACATTTATACCACTCAAAATTTTCATATCACATAAAAAATACCACTATTTTCATTTTTAAGAAGTGAAATACATCTTTTCATGCATAGGTAAGGTGGCATATATGTAAAAATCGAGGTTTAGGTGTTAGATATGTAAATACATAGGCATTAAGTGGTATATAAGTAAATCTTCCATAAAGATAATATGATAAAAAATAGCTCACCCTCAATTTCATCACTGTCATCATCAAGTGGTGCATCCTTGTTGAAATCAAATCTCTCCCATCCGCTGCTCATTCCCATGGCTGAATCCTTTGCAGCTGCAAGAACAAGGTCATTTTGGTACAATTCTCACAATATATAGGTGCTAATTGCAAAAACAACCAAATGTGGCATTTTATATAAAACAATCAATCCAAAATTATAGAGAAAAGTCCCCTGGCTCTTCCCAGGAGGACATTTTAACCCTGAGTTTATAAAAATGCCAGCATAGTCCCCAAACTCTATTAATAAGAGTTAAAATAGTCCCAAATAAAGATTATTTCAGCCCTCATTAAAAGAGTCTGGAGACGAGTTTATAAAAACGCCAGCATAGTCCCCAAACTCTATCAATATGAGTTAAAATAGTCCCAAATGAAGATTATTTCAGCCCTCATTAAAAGAGTCTGGAGATTAATTTAGCACATTAATAAAATTTAGACTAAAATGACCTCATGTAAATAGCATATGACTATTTTGGCACTTTACACCAAAATTATATTTAGAATATTTAAATATACTAGAATTATTAGCCTTATTAGCTGTTACTATTTTGATTTATTAGCCTTCACTTACTTCCTTTATCATATTTATGTGTTTCCTATTTGATGTATTTCTAAATTTATGTCTTTCCTATTATATGAGTCTTGTAATGTGCATGCATACCCCTTTCCTTATAAGTGAAACTAATCATGCTATATTCTCAAAAGTTCACCTGGGTATCATAGCCATGGTTCGAACCCTACCTGCCATCGGGACTCTTCCCTAGCCGCCGGCCACCTGCAGGCCTTCCTGTTGCATTTTTCCTGCCGACCGGATATCCCTCCAGCCGACCTGATCTTCCTCATGAACAACCTTCCAGCCGTTGGACCTTCCTCCAACCGGCCCAGTCTCCCTCCAGGATCGACATTGACCATATCTATCCCCTGCATGAACCACCATAGTTGGTTCTTCCTCCTGCAGCCAAAATCTTCCTATGTTTCAACGACACAACATCACCTTTGGCTCAGTCAGAATCATGACGGTCTCCTCTACCACCAAGCCTTCTCACGATGATGACTTTGAGTCCATCGGAGGATCGACATTGACCTCAATCCCTCCGCAAAATGGAGATCTAAAAAACACATGAACTTTTTGATCACCACCCATGAACTTAATGGCTCTAATTTTCTCTAATGGTCCCAAGCCATGTCATTGTACATCAGAGGAAGTGGGAAATTCAAGCATCCCACAACTCCACAAGGATGATTTGTGAAACTCTGAAAACTAACCTGGTATATGAAGCATGGAAGTAAAGAATTTCATGGCCATGTCATAGCTCATCAATTTCATGGAGACTACGATTGGTCGTTCGTATCTATTTCTTCCATTTGCAAGTGCACGATGGACGACAACTTGGGATACGCACTCGGACGTAGGCAACTTAAGCCAAGTTTATGAGGTTTTCAAGAAGATACGTGAGACAAAATAAGGATGCCATCTCACAGGAAAGATTCGTGAACCTCCAAAAACTGACCTGACCTATGGGGGCATTGGAAGTGGAGAATTCTATGATCATGTCGTGGCTGGCTGATCAATTTCATGGAGACTAACTCTGACCATTCGTATTTGTTTCTTCCGTCTGCAACTGCACTATGCATGACGGTTCGAGATACCTACTCGGACGCAGGAAACTCAAGCCAACTTTATGAGGTCTCCAAAAAAATATGTGAGGCAAAACAATGATTAAGAACCGTGACTCAGTACTACAATGACTTAGTGGCCTTATGGATGAAATGCGAGCTCTACTTTTAGTAATACACATGGGCTCCGGATGATCTTTCGCTCCATCCTCCAAAAAAATGTGGAAAACGATCATGTGTTCCAATTTTTGGAGGGTCTAAATAAGGATCTCAATGAAGTTCAGGGTGGGTCGTATTCTTGGTCGGGATCCCCTTCCTTCAACACGTACCGCATTCATCGAGATACATCGCAAAGAAAGTCGGTGTTACATGTACATTCGTTAAAGTGTAACATATTGTCAGTGAGTGAATTGACATATGACCTTGATTGCGTTACTCAATTTTCTCTTGATGATTGTGTCTTTCAGGATCATCGTACGGGGACAATGATGTCAGTCAGTGAATTGACATATAACCTTGATTGCGTTACTCAATTTTCTCTTGATGATTGTGTCTTTCAGGATCATCGTACGGGGACAATGATAGAAACTGCTAAGTGGATAACCAGACTCTACTTCTTCCAAGAGAAAAATAATATTGACGAGATCACTCCATCCAGTAGTTGTTGTCTTTTCCGGTCTACTGAATGTCCTATTATGCTTTTACATTGTCGTTTGGGTCATTCTGATTTTCAATATTTAAAACAGAAGTATCCTTTGATGTTTACTGATAAAAATTTATCTAGTTTCAAATGTGACATTTATCAGTCAACTAAACATCATCAAGTACCATATCAATCACACTCTTACGCTCCTTTCGCTCCTTTTTCACTAATTCATCGTGACTTGTGGGGACCCTCTCGAATGTCTAGTTACACCAATAAACAATGGTATCTTATCTTGATTGATGTCACACTCGGATGACGCAGATTTATGTCTTAAAAAATAAAACTAAAGCTGTTGTCAACTTAAAAAATTTTCACTCATTCATTTTGACCCAATTCAAAATATCAATTCAAGTCATTTGGACTGACAACGACAGTGAATTTTTTAACTACATTTGGGGATTTTTTTGGTAAGTAAGGACATCCTTCATCACAGCTCCTATATGGATACTCCTCAACAAAATGAGGTAGCCCAAAAAATTCGACACCTTCTCAAAGTTATCCATTTCATTATGTTTCAATCGAATGTCCCGAAACGTTTTGGAATAATGTCGTACTTACAACCACATATCTCATCAATAAAATCCCCACAAAAATTCGCAAAGTCTGGACCCGTTAGCAGTTTTAAGGTCGTGTTTTACTACCAATGAAGTAACTGCAAAATGAACAATTTAATTATTACA
>NW_018164801.1:1211626-1212664 GCF_001263595.1 Phalaenopsis equestris
TACATAAGAACTGTGTGCTATGTATGTAAATGCCTTAAAAAAAATTGACAATTTTAATAGCTTTTGTTGATATTAAATATGTCTAAAGTGGATTAAGTAGGGGACTTAACCATCATTGTCGGTGAAGCCCATTTCACAAGCTATTTAGGTAGCTTAACAATCCTACATCTCAATTAGGACCTAGTAGCATTTGTAGCAAAGAAAGTAACGATGAACAAGAACAAACAACTCCAAGATATGTAGTCAATTGTTCGACAAGGACAACATCTAAAGAGGTTCTGATTTTGAAGCATTAATAGTAAAATGATGGCTGATTTACTTAAACACCACAGCAATGGAACTAATAAAAATCATCCTTGCTGCTGTAGTTCATCAAAATTTTCAGTTTTAAAATTTCTTAAGAATGGGTAACAGTTGAAGGAAGATTTAATCCTAAGAAAAGGAGATGATAACAACTTAACAATAACAATGTGAATTTGAATCATAAACAAGAGAAAAATCGAAATTAAATTATTATTTGGCTCTAGGAATAAAATTACCTAACTAACAAGAGCCATGCTTTAATTGAACTTTAATTGAGCTAGATTTAGATCGAATTGAGTTTGCATCAGCATGGTTCAAGATGTAGATGCTTGCATGTGTATTATATATATGCATTTATGAACATATGTTTATATATCTATATGCTGAAATGAACAAAATTACCCTTATAAGAATGAAAATCAAATAAAAAAAAAATTAGCCTATATTAAGCTCAAAAAAAGAATCTAATGAATTGATTCCAACTCAGATCAAGATTGAACCCAAATTTTTTTTTATAACAGTGAGCTAGCGTAGAGCCAGTTCATGATAAAATCATTTATAATCCTATTTATAAAGATGCGCATAAAATTCCTATTAATAAAGCTGATGTGAGACATGCACACCATCATGAGCAAACATGCATGTAAATGTACACAAGCTACCACTTATATCACAGAGAGAGGGGGAGAGAGAGAGAGAGAGAGAGAGAGAGAGAGAGAGAGAGAGAGAGGAGAA
>NW_018164801.1:1213402-1250355 GCF_001263595.1 Phalaenopsis equestris
AAGAGCGGTGGGGTCGCCGGAGCTTGGCCTGGATGGTCTCTAGCTGAGCTTGCTTCTGGGCGTTGCAGGGACTGGTGGCTCGTACAAAGCTGGAGAAGAGTGAGGAGGGGGACGAAGAGGGCTTTTGGGGAAACGGGAGGGAGGAGGAAGAGGACGAGAAGCCGAGACCCTGCTTAAAGCGCGCTGCACCCTCGCCTTTGCGAGTAAGCTCGTCGCAGTATGCGCGGCGGCCTTCGCTTCCTCCATGAATTCGATCCGGCGATGGAGTCCGACATTATAAAGTATTTAACCTTACTGCAGATAAATTATTTGAAGATTTACATACATACAACTCAATTCTCATGTATTTACATATCTAACACCTAAATTTTAATTTTTACATGCATGTTATGTGTATTTCACTCTAAAAGGAAAAACATAAAAAATAAAATTTTACCTATCAACCAACTAAAATATTGAATATTACATTTTTAATCACCAAAATTTAAATATAATATTTTAACCGCATTTTTCATTACGACCACTTTTTTTCTTACAAACTAATGAAGATTTTGAGTGAAAATTTCGGATTGTTAAAATGATTTATTTAAAATTTATGTGGTTAATATGCTATATTCAACATTTTGAGTAGTTGGTATGTAGTTATAATATGAATGATTTGGGTGATATAAATATAAAAATTGAGCTTTAGGTGTTAGATATGGGAATATATAAGAATTGGGTGGTATTTATATACACATCACATAATTCTTGTGTATTTACATATCTAACCCCTAAAAGTTTATATTTATATACATATCATTCAAATATCTATTATTACATTTAAAATTTACATATCTTTTTTAAGAAAAAAAATTACTCACATATATATAAATTGATCACATCAAAACAATATAAATGTAAATATCAAATTTTGAGCAGCTTTCGGCATAAATTTCTTTTAGAGTATAATATCATAAGCTTACTAAAAAAGAAAATAAGCTAACGGTTTCTTATTTTATTCTAGAATTTTTTTTCCTTTTCACCCGCGACCCTTCCAGAAACTGAAATTGAGCAACCTTATTCATGTCAAAATTCGAGGCATTTAGATACTTAACAACAATTCTTATTTATTTACATATCTAACACCTAGGGCTGGCAAAACTGCTTATGCTCGCGAACAGCTCGTGTTCGACTTGTTAAGAAGCTCGTGTTCGGCTCGTTAATTTTGTTCGATAAATTAACGAGCTGAATATGAACAAAGATGTGTTCGTTCGTGTTCGGCTCGTTTTGACTCGAAATACTACTCATCAAGTTTATATATATATAAGTAGTATTTTAAAAAAATTAATTGACTACAAGGCTACAAAGATTTATAATCAATTAAAATATTAATTAAGAAAATAAAATAAAACCTTATCGTCTTAGGGCTAGAGGATTAGAGCTGTTAAAAGAACTCTTTGCTCGTGAATAGCTCGTGTTCGACTCATTAAGCAAACGAGCCAAACATGAACACACTCTTTGAGCTCGAAATATAAGCGAGCTAAACACGAACTGAGCTGAGCCATGTTTTGAGCTCAAAATATAAACGAGCCGAACACTAGTTGAGCATGGCTCGCCCGTGTTCGGCTCCCTTTCACCCCCCCCCACAACCCCTCCTACCACCTGAACATTCATATTTACACCTGCACTCAAATCTTTAACAACATGCCAATAATATCAGTATCACTATATTTTTAAAAGTGAAATACACATTTTCAAATACAAATTTATCACCCCAATGTGTTATTAAGGTAAAAATCAAACTTTGATTATTAGTTATGTAAATACATAAAAATTGTAAGATATAAACGTAAATTTTACCTTTTTTTTTGAAAAATTATTTTTAAAAATACTATAAAATACATCAAAATAAATAAATTAAAAAATAAAATTAGTTCTAAATGACTCCTAAATTATATCCTCCATAGGGATCCATCAATAGTACAATATAATTAGTCGACAATTTTATTACAAGTCCTTGAAACAAATACGTTTATGCAAAATTAAAATTATTTAAAGTTTCTCAATCGTTCTCAAAATGTAAAATAAAAAATCTCAGAGGAGCTGTTTAACAATAACAAAATAGAGAAAAAATGGATAATCAATTTAGTTTATATAATTTCAAATATGCCTTATATCTAAAGTTGTAATTTTAATATTTGCTAATATATCCCCAAAGCCTTTAACATCATATAAAATTTAAAGTGAAGCATATTTTTTAATTCTATTTTTTATGTAATTATGACACTAATGTGTTATAGAAGTAAATATCAAAAATCAAGATATCAGGAGCAAATACATAAGAAATATGTGGCATGTACCTAACTTACTTAAAAAATCAAGAGAATTAAAAAGTAAATCACTAGCTTAGTTTCAATTGATCCAATTCTATTTTATATAATTCCAATTTACACATCATTAAGAAACCAGGTCTAGTTTGCAAAGTTATCCTGAGGGCAAAAGTGCAAAAAATAGCATAAAACAAGCCTTTTTTTAAGTCTCCCATTTTGGCATCCATACTATGAAAGAGTTTAATCTCCATGAATAGTGTATCTTTCCCATTTCTTAGTTGGATCGTATATCTGATTAAAAAAAAAAAAGTTAATTAAGAAATAATTAATTTCAATGCAACAAATAATTAAGAAATTGGGACTGTTAGGAAGCAGTTGCGGCTTTGCATGAAATAATAGTTTTGAAACTATTATGAGGGGAAAAAAAAAAGGATATTTTTTAAACATAAACTCAGATATCACTCAAATCCTATTTATTTACAAATCTAACACTAAAATTCAATTTTTACATACACGCCGCCGACTCTATGCATGAAAAGGGGGTATTTCACTTATTAAAAAGTTAAGATGGTGATGTTTTTAACGTGATATGAAAGATTTGAGAGGAATAAATGTAAACAATTTAATTTAGGTGTTGTAAATACAAAGGAATTGGGTGGTAAATGCTATGCTGCATGATTCGCACGATTCTTATGTATTATTTACATATCTTAAACCTAAAGTTCGATATTTATATTCGTAAAACTTTGGTATTAACTTCTTAAAGGTGAAATACACCTTCTAAGGCATATGTAAGTAAAGTGATAAGTATGTAAAAATTGAAGTATATGGGTTAGATATGAAAATACATATGAATTGTGGGGGTATGTATGTAAATTTTCCTAATAATTTTATGGATTTAAATGTGTAGTTCATCTTAAAAGAAAATACCTCCCATCTTGAAGCAGGAAAAATGTGCTTGTTCTTCTCATACCAGTGTCTTTCTACAACCTTCCCCGCATGAGACTGCAAAATATCAAACATATATACATTAACACAATAAAAATGAAGAAAGGAAGAAATTATTCTTCGCAATCTCAATCAGCTTCTCTACAATAAAATCAATCAAAACTATTAACTTATAGTAGATTGTTGTTGCTATGAATTAGTAGGCACGCTTCAAAGGAATGATACCTCATCTTTCTCTATGGTGGCATCAGCAACAGTTCGGACATCTTCGTGCACATCAAAGTGGAAAAGCTGCATAACAGAAATAAACAAATAATATCATTAACAATGATTAACTAAGTGCAAGAAGATGTAGTCAGCTATGGAAAGTTCCGAGTGCATGAGATTAGAAAAAACAACAGTCTTGATTCTAGAATTCTGTGGGATTTGGCCGATTTGGCCTGCCACTGCTATCGCAGCCACCGCCGGTCGCCGGCAACTGATCTATTATATTCTAAAGCTGCCTAGTATATCACAATCAAATTTAAGTCATTTGAATTAGCTTTATATAAAAAGCATTTTGTCCATACAAGTAATTCATAGTTATGTGGTTTTTCTACTTGCAATTATCTTCGCAATTAATTTTCTATGAAGTAGATATAGGGCATCAATGTTACTCGCAAGTCCTTGTGACACATTATATACAACATAAACGTCCGAGTCCTCCACGAACATCAGCCCCTAGGGGAAGAACACGGAGTTTTGTTGCGCCATTGCAAGTAGCCGGTTAGATAGAGGAGCTATGGAGCATGTCCAGGCCACCCCCTCACTGCAGAGAGCGGTGTGAGGGAGGAGGTGTTATGGAAGATGGTGGAGGTAGTCGTGGAGTGCCAGTTTTTATAAAGAATTATGTGAAGGCGCTAGAGGTGGCTTCCTTGTCTGCACAAGGAGGGGTCTCTGCAATAGGCGAAGGTCTTAACTCCAGCATCGACCGTCCAAAGCATGGAGGTGTAACGAGATAGTGACTTGCCTGCTGTGGACAAGCGTGGGAATACATACAACCTAGGGAATCAGAAATGTTTGGGGCCCCAATCGACGACCTTGGAAGGCTCGATTAAAAATGGTGAGGCTGACGGTATGTAACTAGAAGGTAAAGAGAGGCTGGATGCCAAAAAGGTGGACAATTGTACTTGTGGCCCTTCTCCGGCTTTGGGACAGCCCGCAGAAGGGGCTTCGTCAGGACTTCTTGTTGGCTCTGGGGATCAAGCTAGATCCAGGATGTTCCAGTATGTGAGATAACATGTTACTGTGCATGATCGGGACTTCCACGGGTGACTGGTGGAGGCTCGTCTATGGAGGAGCTGGCTACCGGTAAGAACCCTCCCCCATGATATCAGATAGATTTGTCCGTTAATAGGAATTGTGATGGAGGTAGGGATACCCTCACGGGGGAAGAAGATCGTTTTTGGGAAGGTTGTTCCACAGTTGTGGAAAGTCCCTTCTCGGCGGGTAGAAATAATCCCCTGCCTTCAACACGCCAGGAGGGGGCTCAAGGTAATGCCGCTGAAGCTGACAGAGTTACTTCTCTGAACCGAAACCTTCACAGCTTTATGGGGAGTCATCTGGAGAGCACACCATCCTCTCAGGGGACTGCTCCTGTAGACAGCTTTAGGGGAAATCTAAATGGGAAAGGGTCCACATATTGGGACAAGGACAACCGAAGCCTATGATGTGGGGCAATTATGGGAATGCTTGGAGGAAGCCAGTTCATGTACAAATAAACAAAAGAATGGATAAGAAGCAAATCTCTCTATGACAAAACAAACTCTATCGGAAGTGGTCTCAACTGGGTGGCTTTGAACTTATAATCGTAGTGCCGGACTGTTTATCTGTATTTTTGACAATGAAGAGGCGTGTGATGAAATTTTGGGTAGGGGTCCTTTGTTCATCTCGGGATTTACAGATTGTTGCCAGATTTCTCACCAAATTCCATACGGGGACTTTCCTAACCTGTGTGGGTTAGATTCCCGCAACTTCCCCTTCTCGATTGGGACACTCATAATATTACCAAGATAGCTTCAATGATTGGATAACCCCTCTGGCTAGATGCTCAAACTAGCGAGTGGGGGAGGAGCATGTATTGGAGAGGATGCATTAGCATGGACTTATCTTCTCCACGGCCGAAGGGGGCGTGGATCCAGCGTCGTTGTGGAAGGATTTTCAACCTGCTGAACGAGGGAATCAGCCAGCTCTAATATCGATGTGGAATAGGGGTCATAAAGAAGATTTTTGCCCCTTGAGGGTGCATGGAATGCAGCCGAGTAGATCGGTGATGTCCGCTGAAATGGTGGTAAATGGTGACAGTTCATGCAATGTTGCTGTTGGCTCAAAGCCCAAAAATTGTCAGGAGGTGGGAGGCGTTGTTGCCCCTAACCAGACCGGAGCACAACACCAAGATGGAAATTTATCGGGTGGCTTGAACTGAGCCTTAAACGGCAACATCAAAGCTCAAGTGGAGAACCAGGGGGACTTTGGTCACTAGGAGGAGGAATAAGCAAAAGTCGGGGAAAAAGTCCTTTTCGAGGGGGACAAACATACCCTTTGGAGGTAGCAGGAAAGAAGAAAGTGAACCCTCTCATCTATCATCAAAGGAGAATAAAAGCAAGATGGAAGCGGCTGGCAGCATGCATACTATGGAAGCGAGACAACAACAAGAAAATGAGGCGGAACAGAGAGATTCTCCACCTGGTGACCACTCGGTGGAAAAGTTTGGAGCTTTTCTGGAAGCTGAAGCCAGGAGATTATGAAGGAGTAAATAACAAAGAGGGATGGATATAGTTTCCAAGGCTCGGTTTGACAAGGAAGTCCAACAGCTACGACCGGTGGAACCTACCCCGAGAAAGAGAAAAATGAATCCATCTAGTTTGATGGTCGGCGTGGTTACGTCCTCTTCGGTGCAACAGTGAGTGGTATTCTCTGCTGGAATTGTCGGAGGACACGCAAGGCTGCAATGGGCAACTATCTGAAACATATTATAGGCAATCATGATGTGCATATCATTGGTCGCATGGAGACCAAATCTATGGACCTTGTAGAAGGGATATTGACAAGACTATCGGAATAGCTTGGGACTTATTTTACCAACCGGCCCAAGGCATTTCGGGAGGAATCTTGGTGCTGTAGCAGCGCGACATGGTGAAATTTTCGGTTAGTGAACATACAAATCAGTATCTTCGGGAAGACTCGCCGCCCGGATGGGAAACTGTGAAATATGGCATACATATATGCCGGTGCCAACTTGGTGCTGAGAGAACTGTGGAGCGTCATCTTGGGAAGATTGAAGGATGGAAATTCCTCATTGGTTGGAGGGAATTTCAATTGCATTACATCTCAAGATGATAAGAAAGGGGGGAAAAGGTTCACGACTTCACTTGGTGCTAGGGAGATGACGTAATTCATGAAGTGACCTTCACAATGTCAACTTCAGCGGACTTTCTTTTCACTTGGTATAACAGCAAAAACAGGATGGAAAAAATCTGGGTTCGACATGACCGCATTTTAGTTAATAGGGCGGCGCTTGACCTTTATTTGGATATTCAGGTGAAACAGCTCCGAATATTCGGACCAGTGCCCAGTGCTGCTTAGGCTGAAGAGCTCCTCATAGACGGCTCAAATTTGAAGATGTTTGGCTTTTGAACCCGGCGGCACGCAACATTGTGGAGATGAAGTGGAAAAAACGCGACTTTGGATCCAAATCGAGTACTCTTGCTAGGAAATGCCACCAGGCCTTAAAGGCCTTGCATTTTTGGAGTAAGAATAAGATACGAGAACTTGGGGAATTAAAAACAAGACTTGAAGCGGAAATCAACAACCTCCAACAGCAGGATTGCTCGGCCCAAGGACTTAATGAGGTGCCGAAAATAGAGCTGAAAGCTAAAGTTAATGAGCTAAACTCTACCTTGGCCCGAATCACTTGTTGATGGAGACAACGAGCAAAAGTTTGATGGCTGCAAGAGGGAGAAAAAAACCTCATAGTGGAAGAAGAAACGGCAATCGTATTCCTGGGCTTAAGGATACTAAAGGAAATTTGATGGGGGGATTTTGATGCTATTTATGATTCCTTCATGCGGTTTTTTGAAAACAAATGGGCTCAGAGGACAATTTGCTGCTCGAGCTGGCTGTTGGTTGAAGTTCTGGAAAACATAACAAGTACGATGGGGGATGTTCTGGCTAAGGACGTTAACAAGACGGAAATTTGGCTTGCGGTTAAGGCCATAAACCTAAACAGGGCTCCATGGGCGGACGGTATAACCTCTTCGTTCTTCAAATATTTCTGGTATTTGGTTGGGAATGACGTGTGTGATGCAGTTCAAGAATTTTTTGCCAGTGGCGACATGTATCCTGAGTGGAAGGGCACTCTTGTGGTTCTTATACCAAAGGTTGAAAATGCGGGCACTCCGACTAACTTTCGGCTCACTGTCCTTTGTCAAACCACCTACAAAATTGTAGGTAAAATTTTGGTGAACCGATTGAAGAGGATTCTCCCTCATCTTGGTGCGGAGAAACAATGTGCATTCGTGCCTAATAGATCTATTTCTTCTCATTATTTATTGGCACAGGAGTGGATGGGCCGCTTTCAACACTCCACCTCTACAACGGGCTTCATAGCAGCTAAACTCGATATGGAGGAAGCTTCTGATAAAATGAGCTGGACCACGCTTTGTCTAATGTGGAAAAGCTGTAATTTCCTCCAACCTTTCAACACTAGATTATCCAACGTATTATGAACCCCTGGTTTGCAATCCTCATAAATGGCAGGCGAACTTCTTGGTTTGAGGCAAAGTGCGGATTCCAACAAGACTGCCCGTTGTCACCATACTTTTTTATTCGGTGTTCTGAACTTCTGTCTCTACCTATCAAACAGAGTCATTCCTTGGGCGTGAGCAATTCCGACAAGGCTGCCCGTTGTCACCATACTTTTTTATTCTATGTTCTGAACTTCTCTCTCTATCTATCAAACAGTCATTCCTTGGGCGCGAGTGTATCGCCGACTAGCTCAAAAGTCTCACATTTTTTTGCTAGGCTAGCTTTAGATAGGTCTTTCTTTTGGGAAGCTCACACTCGTGAATCCAATTTTTTGAGTCTGGCTGAGGAAGATGAGTGTGGTTGAATTTGAAATAATCGAACGGTGGTCGGGTAAGGTACTTTGTCAAGATATTCTTTAGTTAGCCACTGGAGGACACAAAAGGAATACAAATTTTCCCGGAATCGAGTTTTTCCTTGATGAAGTGTCTGTTAATCTCCACATGTTTCGTACGATCATGTCGGACAGGATTGCAGGCAATGATAATGACGGTCTTATTATCACAGAACAACTGCAAAGGGTCGTAAGTCGGCATACGTAGTTTGCGGAGCATGATGTGTAACCAGTGAACTTCACAAATCCCTAAGGACATGGATTAGAATTCAGTTTCAGCAATGCTTTGGGCAACCACCGACTATTTATTTATTTTTTTCATGTGACACGATTTCCTTACACAAATGAGCAGTACTCATAGGTAGATCGTTGATCATCAACGGATCCGACCCAATAAACAATTATATAAACAACAATAAAACAAAAGGTGTGGCGCGAGAAAAACAAACCCGAGCCTAGTGTGTCTTTTAAATAGTGGAGAATTTGGTAGATAGCATAGAGATGGTGCACATAGTGGTCATGCATAAATTGACTTACTATACCAAATGCATGTCATATGTCGGGGCATGTATGGGCGAAGTAAATGAGTTTGCCCACAAAGTGTTGATAGTGAGTCTTGATAATAAAAAGAAACTGCATTATAAATATATAATTTTTCATTAGAATCCATTGAGACAGCCACTAGTTTGCACAATATTAGATTGTTCACTGTTAATAGATCAATCACATATTTACGCTTAGACAGACAAAGGCCCCGAGATGACCAATTAACCTATATGCCCAAGAAATATCAGAGTGATCTCAAGTCATTCATTTCAAAGAATGTAGCTAAAATGTTTTTCAAAGACTCCAATGTCGGTAGATCATGTCATGTGAGCACAATATCACGAAATGGACAATAAGAAGAGTACTTTGGACATTGAATGAATGTCAGAAGAGGAGTGTGATCCGATTGTGTCGGAAAAAACATGTCCCATTACTACTTTTGTAAACTTGTCAAACCAGACCTGTGGGGATTGCTTTAGTCCATAGAGGGACTTCACAACCGACACACTTACCTTGAGGAGGCAGTAGAGTTAAAAGCAGTGGGAAAAGACATGCACACCTCCTTTGTAAGAACTGCATTCAAAAACACATTCTTGACATTGAGCTGGAATAAGTACCAATCTAGATTCACCGCAAGAGATAGCAGGACCCAAATGGTGTTTAACTTGGCGACCGGAGCAAATGTCTCATAATCAACTGTGTAGGCATGTGAGTATCTTTTGACGACCAACCATGACTCATTGCGCTCCAAGGAACCATCTGAGTTGAACTTGATGTTAAAAAATCATTGTCATCCATTGCTTTCTTATCCCGAGGAATATCTACGACGTCTTATGATGGCTCCTCTGAAGGACATTCATCTCCTCCATTGCTGCATATTTTCAGACCGGATACGGTAGTGCAGCCTCAATAGTAGTCGAGATCTGATGATCTGTAAGGTTAGTAGCAAATGCTCTCTAGGTCAAAAGATAAAATGTGGAAAGAGACATTTTGTCATGGAATAGCTGGAGGATGCCTGATCGTGTACCTTACTCGAAGAACTCACCTCATTTACAGTGGGACTAGTGCAGAAGATGTCGCTAGGAGTGGATTTAAGGTCCTGCAAGGAGGTAGCAGTCTCCAGAAAAGAGCATTGGGACGAGTGTGTCGAGTGTATACACGAAGAGTGGGAGGAGAAGATGGTGGAACAACAAGAACTGAAGATTCCTCATTGGAAGGAATAATGGCGAGAACATCTATAGGAGTAGGATAATGAAGTGTCCAAGAACTCTAGCAAACCCTCACTGGAGATCAAGGAAAATAGGGGACACTTTTAGAAAAAGAAACATCAACACTCACATAAATTTTGTTTGTAATTGGATCAAAGCAGCGATACCATTAAGTGGTAGAGTACCATAAGAAGACACATTTTATGAATCTGAGATCAAGTTTACTCTAGGTGAAGTCAGTGCTCCAAACAAAAGAAACGATTGACAGGAAAGCATGACATCAAGATAGTTACGGGGGTTTAGAAGTTGTGAATTTTAGAGGGAACACTATTTATGAGATAGGTGACAGTCGACATGACATTATTCCAGAAATGTTTCGAGACATTAGATTGAAACATTATAGAACGAGCAACGTCAAGGAGATCTTGATTTTTTCTCTCTATTATTCCATTTTGTTGAAGGGTATCCGTACACGAGCTATGATGAAGAATTCTCTTACCAAGAATTCACCTAAAATTGAGTTAAAAAACTCAAGACAATTGTCAATCCGAAGGGCCTGAATTGGAGTTTGAATTGGTCAAAATGAAAGTGTAGAGGTTTTGAAAAGAGACAGCAATATCTGATTTGTCTTTTAAAATATAAACTCGCATCATCCAAATGAGATCAACAATCAAAGTAAGAAACCACTGTTTATTAGTGTAGCTGACAGTGCAAGAGGATCCACATATATCACTGTGAATGAGTGAAAAAAGAGCGGAAGACGTGTAAGTGCGGGGTTGGTAATGAAACCGATAATGTTTGATTAACCGATGTCTCACAGTTGACAATAGAAAGACTTTGATTAAAAAACATTAATGGATACAAAAATTTATTTGAAACTAGGATGACACAAACGACAATGCAACAACACAATGGGACATTCAATGACTCAAGATAGGCCACAACTGTTAAGTGGTATGTCCTCATTCTTTGTGTTTTTCTCTTGAAAGTAGTAGAGTTCAACTACCTACTTAACAGTTTCAATCATCTCCCTGAACAACAATCCTGAAATGCACTAACATCATGAGAGAAATTAGCAATGCCATCAATATTGTGTCAACTTACTAACAGAGAAAAATTTACACTTTAACAGTGGTACATGTAACACAGATTGCAGACGTATATCGATCGTTAGAATAACAAACCAGTAACCAACAATAGAATTATTGGAGTTATCCGCAATTATGACCATATATTTTCCATAACATGGACAATATGTCGATAAAGCTTGCGAGCATCTAGTCATATAGTCCGTGGAGGTCGACCTGGACGGATGTGTGAGGTCGACGGGTCAGCAGAGAATTGAATGGATCCAAGTAGCTTGATTAAGTGCTCCATCTGAATTTGCCGAGTTGGATAATTCTGGAATGTTCTAGGTAGGAGCCGGTTGAACCGTGGTAGACTCTGATTTGTAGTAAGACCCTTGCCAACAGAGGATTTGGTCGAAGATTTGTATGTCAGTTTTTTATGGAGTTTCCAAAACTTATCACTAAGTATGGTTGGGTTTGTGACAGTAACCACAAGTTGGGTGACTTGCTCGAGAGGGTTGAGCGCTATTAAAAACCAAAGCATACGATTTGGTTGAAGGGGTGGAAATGCCGAGCATGAGAAGTTTCTAGTTCTCTTCGAAGCGGATCTTGGTGAAGGCAACACGAGCGGAAGAGGATCTCAACTAAGAGTACTGCCCCGGACTTCATCAAGGCCTTTGTTGAGGCCTGTCAAAAATTGGAATATGCGATCCTTCTCTACAATTTTCTGGAAGAGTCAAAAGTCAACCTAAGAGTCCCAAGTGTAGTACTAATACAGGTTGCATTCCATACATAGTGTCACCAGGCCATTGTAGTACTAGGTCAAGGTCCTTGATCCTTGTTTTGCCTCTCGAATCTTCTTAGATACTTCATAGAGTTAGTCGGAGTTTTTTACATCCGAGTAGATATCACGGATTGTTGTCCAGAGGGCACTAGCAGAAGGCATGAACATATATGAACGGTCAATCGACGGTAGGGCTATCAAAACGGCTCGTTGTTCGCAAACAGTTCGTGTTCGACTCATTAAAATTTTTTTGCGCTCATGTTTGAAGCAAAAAAATGTTCATGTTCGGCTCGTTGTTCGCAAGCAGGTTGTGGTTTACTATGATGCTTTTCTTGTGACAAGCATGAAAGGCTTAGCTTAATTCTGTGACTTGAGTGTATGCTATAATTTCAAAGGTTTGCATTTGCCACTTTATGTTAGTTGTTACATGTCTGATATATTGATTGGATTATTGTTGGCCGATTGAGATGAGGAGTTTGAATTTAGAATTAAAAGCAGGTTTGATTATTATCTATGGAATAGATTAAACATGAATTTAGCTAATACTGCGCTAACCAAATGGATTACCATAGGGATAGAAGTCAATAAATTGATTTTACAAGGCATGTAAAAGAACAAAAACTTTGCTTGGAATTTTTTTTATAATTTTAATCGTGTGGTAGTACAGTGGATATGTGATTCATTTAAGTATGAAGTAAACGCAATTAACGAAATTAAGAGGAAATCATCTCCTTCTACCGGCATTAAGCCTAATTTCTCTTAATTTAATAATTAGGCATTTTGTTATTATTTCAACATAATTTAATATTGGGTTAATTAGCGCTCCTGATTTTGCTCAAATTTAGCAAATAAAAAATTTAAATTGTGAATATTATATTATTATATCTCACTAATTTTGCATTGTTCTAAATTCTAGTTGAACTACTTAAATAATTTTTATCATTTCATCATCATTTGGGTTTAAATTATAGTATTGCTTGTCTACATTTAAGAAAGTGAGTGGCTGAAATTTTTGCTAGCTTGAAATCTTAAAATCCACAGTTTCCTTTGCTTACTACAAATTATATTAATTGTATTAAGAATTGTATTAAGAAACCCAAATCCTATGTCATCCCACATCATAGGATTTTTAAGAAATCATATTAGGATTCCTTTGCATACTACAAATCATAAACCCTAATCCTAAGTCATCCCACATCACAGGGTTTTAGAATATCCTTCCATTTCTATATATCATTTTCTTCTTACATTCTTCACCAGTTAGAATCTATGATTTCTTATGTGCTCGCATGTACGAACTACAAAATTATAATGGCAGTTGTTTTTTTGGGGCATTTACATTAATAGCACAAAATATTTATCTATTTACATATCTCACACCAAAATTTTTATATTTACAAGCATAGCACTCAAATCTTTAATATAACATAAAAAACGGTGTCATTACCACTTTTTAAAAGTGGAATACACTTTTTGATGCATAGGTTTAAAGCAACAAAGCTATTTATGAAAATATGAAAGTTTAGGAGTCAGATATTTATATACATAAGAATTATGTGCTACTTCTATAAATTTCTCATGTTTTTTTTTTTGGTTTTCATTTATGCCCCGTTAGCTTGCATGGATAGTAGAACTATTCTACCTAATTAAGTTAGATATATACATATAAGAGAGTGAGTGAACGCGTGAATGAGGCACAGGAGAATTCTTTTTGCATGGTATGCTACACTTTTGCAGGTAGACTTCTTAGTCATGTAGTCAATAGAAAAACACATGACTTGATTCGGTTCACAATAGAATTCAAATTGAGCTAACAGATAACTATGAAAATAAAAAAATGCTACTATATTTGGAAGGCTTGAAATACTTAAAACAGAGTAAATTAAAAGTCAAATAAGAATTTGAAATTGTATGGGATAAATACGAAAAGAGAGATTATTCAATAGGCAAAAAAGTGCAGGACTGGCCACATAGCTTAACAGAAATGATAAAAGGAAGATCAAACTAAAACAAAGATATGGAAAAGACAAAATTGCTGAAACAGCAATTATCAATCAGTAAATGGAAAGAATGCTTTCAAGCAAAAACAAGAAATCTTAGTTAGGAAGATCGACATACATACCAGTTATTTCCTATGTCTTTACATAACTAACACCTAAACTTCAACTTTTATATATATGCCGCCATACCTATGCATGAAAATGTGTATTTCCTTTCTTTAAAGTTAAAATAATGTATTTTTTATGTGATATAAAAAAAATGGATGGTATAAATGTAGAAAGTAAAGTTTAGGTGTTAGATATGTAAATATATATGAATTGGGTGGCATGTATGTAAATGCCCCTTTCATTTAAAAAAAATGGCAGAAGAATTTAACCAGGGATTAGAAGACAGTCATACAAAAAAGAAATTACCGGTCCACTTTTCCCTCTTGCTTTGTTGATGATCAACTCATAGAAACTGTATTGCTGAGAAATCAAAATCAGAGAATTGCATTAACTTTCCTCTCATTGAAATAAAAGGTTCATCAAAATTAGGGGTGTCAAATCAGTTTGGCTCAACGAGTTCGGGTCTGACCTAAAATTATCACATACCCGAACCAGAATATTTAAAGGGTTAGAAAGTCCTACCCAAACCTAACTCGTCTTCAACCCACCGACCTGAACCTCATATAAACCCTTCAGCATAAGGCATAAAAGCTATTTTGGTCGTCGTATTCAGATTGATTTCGGGTTGGTGATTCAATTTTGAATCAATTTCTGATTAGCAGGCAAGTTTTTGGTCAATTTACGGTTAACTAATCAACCTAAACTCGACCCAAAAAATTAAACGGATAAGGATTCCTAACCAAAATCCGACCCGGAGATTATTCAAGTCAACCCAAACCAGGATTTGAATCACGTTCGGGTCGAGCTGGCGCGTTGGGTGAATTTTTGACACCCGTAATCAAAACCACCGCAAAAAACAATGAGACATACATGAGGAATGATTAGATCTTCTTTTACATAAACCAAGTTCTCCACCGACGTTGTTCTGATCTCCCGAAACTCGGGGGCAAGCTGCTGCTGAACAGCCCTAAGAAATTCTCCAATGGTGTCGCCTTTCCGAACCTAAACAATTAAATGATCAGAGGAAAGAAAGAAGAGGATCAAAAGAGTAAATAATGAAGGGGTGAATGCATCATTACCTGTATAACTCTCCTGTGCCCAGCACCATCCCAATAGCTGTAAGTAATTTCAAGAGGCTCATCTAGAATACATAAGATCGTAATTACCCAAAATATGTTTAAAACAACGAAATATTTCTTGAAAACTTACTTCGAATTATCTCCTGCTCACGTAGCCATTGCTTACATAATCGCTCCCTTTCAGCTTGTTCCTCAGCCTCTCTCTCACTGAAAGATCATCCTTGGTACCACCAAGTAAGGAATCAGCCAAGACAAGAAAAAACATACAACTAACAGAATAAAATTTAGGGAAGTTTACATAGGTAGCAAAAAATTCTTATGTATTTAAATATTTCACACCCAACCTTCCAAACATATGCATGAAAAGGTGTATTTGACTTTTCCGTAGTAATAGTGCTACTTTTTATGTGAGTTAAAAATTTGAGTGTTGTGTGTAAATATGAAAGTTTAGGCGTGAGATAAGTAAATACATAAGAATTGTGTGCTATGCAAGTAAACCCCCTAATATTTAAGGGAAACAAACAATTGAGTATAAAAATACCTATCAGGTAAGAAGCTAGTCTCGACTGTTGGGTCTTTTCCGAGCTTTCCATTCTTTTGACCTGAATGTTCATCCATCGAAAGATAGCAAACATATGTAAGCATAGTGTTGTGACCATTTTGAAACACATCAAAAGCTAACCAAACGACCAATAACTTTATAATAAAAATTTCTTAAATTAGAAACAAACGAAATAAAAAATGCTTCTTGTGCAAGCTGTTGCTAATAAAAGCAGTTGTCACTAAGACGATAAAACCTCGCTAATATTTATTTTAAAATTTCAGAGTTATGAATTGAGGTGTTTCTGACTCTCCACAATTACGAAGCCTGTCATTTTAAAAGCTAACAAGCCCACGTTAGTCTACCATTCACTTGGAGAAAAATAATATGTATAAAGGGAGATACAAACAATTACTTACCTATCACTACAAAACATTAAAATAGAAATAATATTTGGAACAAAAAATCAAAACAAAAATCCAGGGTCCATATAGGTTACCAAGATTTGGAAGGTAAGCATAAATGTTAAGTAGTTTTGTATGAGCAATGCTTTTATTTACTAAATAATTGTTTAAAATCATATGCTGATAGAACACAAGGACCTCATCAGAGATTATAAAACAATTTAAAGAGATTGGTGTCTCCAATACATTCAATTCAGGCACTAATATTAGTTTGAACCCACATTATGACATTAAACATTCCTGAGAACAATATAAGCAAGAAATACAATATAAATAGAATCTACATTATGAAGAAAACAAAGTTTGAATCAAGATGATAATGATAACATAATCAACAAACATGGTAGGTCATAAAGATAATAATAATAAAAATAAAAAACATGGTAGGTCAATGATCCTGTAACATATATTAAAAGATGTGTTGTTAGCTTGTAAAGCATGTTACAGCTAGTTACAAATGATAGGAAGCACACAATGAACAATTCCCAACTTTACCCGGGCTTTGTATCAATTAGAAACTATACCACGCCGCGGAATAACGGGATCACACCAATTAGATAAAAACCCGGAACAAAAATTAAAATAGAAGTACAATCAAAGCAACAAAAAATGTACAGGAGAATTTACGTAGAAAAAACCCAAGAACGGGAAAAAAATACAAAACCACCACACCAAAAATTTCTACTATTAAATTTAAAAAATTTTACAAAGAACTCACACAAGTTTTCACTCCACACACAAATAAAACTTATAGAACTCGCTTCACAATCTTTCATCTCCGATCCGACGCAAAATCACACTGAATCACTGAAATCCACCTCTTTGACACTCATCAACTTCACCGAGATGCTCGTCAAAGAATACCTAAAGAAGATACACTAAGCCCTTCTTTACGCCGCTTGAAATCGGGATAAAAAAACCAATTCCTTACACATCACGGCGCATAGGCGCCCAAACTTGGCGCCTATGTGCCTAGCTCTCAGGAACAGGCGCCAATATGGGCGCATACGCGCCCAGAGCCGGAGCATAGGCACCAGATTCTCTGTTCGAGCAACACCCAATTGGGCGCTTAAGCGTCCACAACCCAGCGCATAGGCGTCAGGTGCTTTGTCCCGCTGCTCACCAAATCAGTCTCCACTCATAACAATTTCCCGCTTAGAGACTAATTGTATTGAACACCAGTCCTTTGTACCCTCACCTTCATCTAAATCACTATCACAGTCACGTGTTGTGGTCACGTACTGTGGCTACTCCCGGTCTCAACCTTCATGAAACCCAACTGAAAGCATAGCTTCAGTTTCTCAACACTCACCACTTTTGTCAACATATCTGTAGGACTCTCAGTTGTATCTTTTCTAGAAATAACTATCATTTTCCAGAAGAGATCGAATGAAATATTACCTTTGCTGGGTGTGTTTCATCCTGACATGAAAAACAGTGTTTTTAGCGAGAAGAATCGCACTCATACTATCACTGTATAGTCTTCAAATCCCCTGTTTCTTGCTTAAATATGTCATAGAACTTTGTAGTCAAATCATCTCCTTGCTAACATCAGTAACAACAACATATTCGACCTCTGTAGTAGAAAGTGCAACGATTTTCTGCAACTTGAAAACCCAACTCATCACTGTGCTCCCAATTTCAAGATAAACCTCACTGTATTCCTACTATCCACATCTCCTACTAGATCAGAATCCACGAATCCCTGTAGACTAATCCCTGCACTTCCATAGCAAAGTGCACCGTTGACTGTTCCTCTCAAATACCCGAGAATTCACTTTAACACCTCTCAATGATGCATGCCTGGATTGCCTATGTAACTGCTGACTACTTCCAATATATATGCAATATTTGGTTTGGTACAAATCATTGCATACATCAAACTTCTAAATACTGAAGAATACGAAACTTTACATATGTGCTTGTTATGCTTCATAGTTAGGCGACAGCTCCTTAGGTAGTTTGAAGTGACTACCTAAGAAAGTACTAACTAGTTTCGCCTCACTTATGTTGAACCTCTGTAAGAACTTCTCAACATACTCTGACTGAAACAAATTTAGTGCTCCTGTTTCTGCTGATTCTCATTCTGAGGATCTCCCTGTTTGGACAAATTTTTCATCTCAAACTCACTTGATAATTGTTTATTCAAATCTCTGATTTTCTTCATATTTATCCCTACAATCAACATGTCATCGACATACAAAAGAAGCAAAATATAACAGTTACCGAAGTGTTTGATCAAGTAACAGTGGTCTGTCCGACACTTCATGTACTCACTGTCTAACATAAAACTGTCAAACCTCATGTACCACTGTCCTGGAGCCTGCTTCATGCCATAAAGACTCTTCAATATGTTGATAAAACATTCTTTTCCTAGAACCTTATAACTGTGGTTGCATCATGTACAACTCTTCCATGTAAGAAAGTTGTTTTTACATCCATCTGATCCAAATGTAGATCTTCCTTTGCAACCAGACTCAGCACGATCTTGACAATCGTCATCTTCACCACTAGGGAGAAGATCTCTGTGCGATCCACTCATTCCTTCTGCTGTAAACCCTTCACAACAAGCCTTGCCTTGTAGCGCTTGTCGCCATCTGACTCTTCTTTAAACCTGTAGACCCACTTATCGTGTAGTGCTCTTTTGTCATTTGGTAGTACTATTAAATTCAAAGTTTGATTTAACTCCAAAGATTGCATTTCTTCATCTATGACAAGCTCTCACTCCCTTGAATCTTCAACTTAAGTGGTCTCCTCAAAACACTCTAGTTCACAACTATTAGTTAATAACAAATAGTGTAAAGAAGGAGAATACATGTGTAGGGGTCGTGTCATTCTGCTGGATCTTCTGACTTCTGTAGTAGAAAACTGAGGAATTTCCAGTGCTCCTTCCGGTTGATCACTTATTCGATCTCCATCTTCCTGATCCCAAGTATCTTCTATCTCAGCATATCTGAATTCCTTAAAGGTAGTTGACGAAGAGTCCTAATTTCTAGCCATATTTTGTATAGCTCCATTTCATTGAATATGATGCCCCCGCTTCTGATGAATTTCTGATTCTGGTAATCCCAGAACTTGTATTCAAACTCATCTGAGTCATATTCAATGAAGGTGCATTTGACAGATTTTAAGTCAAGCTTGCTCTTGGACCCTGTATAAACATGCACATATGCAGAAACTTATTTTTATTTGATTTCAGCACCGACCCGCCCTTGGAGAAAGAATTTTTTTTTTCCTTGTCATATATACAGTCTTCACATAAATCTAGATCAACTGATTTTAGACCCTGAAACTTACTCTTTGAAAGTAGGGACTTCATACATTTCTCGCTCATATGGCCATGCCCATGGCGTTACAGACCTGCATCCATCTTGGTTCAAGCCACATCAATGAAATCAGTCATTTCATTGATCAAATAAATGATGTCTTCAATGTTGCCCCGAGCCATCACTAATGCCCCCTAGTCACTTTCCACGAATCACCTATGAAAGTAGTCATGAATCCTAGCTTTGCAGCTAGCAAACAGAGAAAAAATTTCTCCTCAAACTTTGAACATGTCTTACTTCAGTAAGTTTCCAGTTTGTTCCATTCAACAACTTAATATCAACATCATTATTTTCTACTATACTGTAGGCCTTATTATCTCCCAAATAAACCTTTCATAGATCACTCTGAGTGTAGTTTTCAAATACCTTCTTATTGGGGCAAGCATGAAAAGAGACACCTGAATCTACTATCCAGGCTTCAGTACTCACTAGGGACAAGGAGTCACTTTAGATTTCACGAGACATTAGTAGAAAGACTACTTTCTTGTTCTCCACCACCAGCTTTCTTTGGAGCTTTGCAGTCCTTCTCGAAATGTTGCTTCCTACCACAGTTTCAGTATTTTCTTCTGCTTGACTTGGGTTTTCCTTTCTTCAACTTGGATTTATCTTTATCTGTATTCCTGCCCAATTTTTTTCCTCTGTTATCAGCATTCAACACAGAACTTGAAGATGCACCATTCACAACTTTTCTGTGAAATTTTTCATTCAGCATCAAGCCCACGATGTCATTAAAGTTTAACTTTGAAGTCCCTGAATAACTACTCACCGTCGTTACCAAATCATCCCAATTTTCCAGCAATGAAAATAGTATCACCAGTGCTCTGACCTCATCATCAAAGTTGATCCCAAAAAAACACAATTGACTCGTCACAATGTTAAAGTTATTGGGATGTTCTATCACTGAACTACCTTCCACTATCTTCATGTTGAATAACTTTTTCATCAAAAAATCTTATTGGAAGCAGAAGGCTTTTCATAGTAGAAAGACTACTTTCTTGGTAAATGTCGCCATGAGATCCACCGTAGTAATCACATTCACAATGTTAAATGCAACCGATGATGAAAGTATCAATCTGATCAAACTCAGTGTCGTTCGATCCAACACTTCTCATTCGTTCATAGACATAGATTCATGCTTCTTTGTGATTCCTTGTAGTGACAAGTATAATTTTATATAATACAGCGAATCCTCCACCTATCATAAAGCAAAGTTCACCTCATTGAACATCCATACTTTGAATATAGCTTCTTCAGTCATTGCTCCCACTTGAATTGAAACTCACTTTGATACCAGTTGCTAAAAATCACACAATGCACAATTCCCAACTTTACCGGGGCTCGGGATTAATTAGAAAATAATCCACATCGTAGAATAATGGGATTGCACTGATTTGATAAAAAAGCCAGATCAAAAATTAAAACAGAAGCACAGTAAAAAAACAAAAAAACACACACTAAAATTTACCTGAAAAAACCTAAGAATGGTAAAAAAATATATAACCACACCACCAGAAATATCCACTGTAAAATTCAGAAGGTTTTACAAAAAACACACAATTTTTCTCTCCATGTATAAAGAAAATTTACATGACTCGCTTTACAATCTTCTTTCTATCATCCGACGCAAAAATCACGTCGAATCACCGAAATCCACCTCTTCGACACTCCTCACCTCCACCGGGATGCTCTTCGAAGAATACAGAAGGAAGAAACACCAAACCCATCCTTACACTGCTCAAAAATGGGATTAAAAATCAATTTCCAACACCAACCGCTCCTGGCGTATAGGCCCCACGTTCACCAAACGCATAGATGCCCAAACTTGGTGCCTATGCACCAAGCTCTTGAGAAACTGGCGCCTATATGGGCACATAGGCGGCGACTTCTCTGTTCGAGCAACACCGAAGTGGGTGCATATGCGCCCAAAACCTGACGTATAGGCGTCAGGTGCTCTGTCCTACTGCTCACCAAATCAATCTCCACTCATAACAACATATTGCATATAACCACTTAGATCTTATGAGCTCCCAGTGTTGCTCCTCCTTGAAATTAAAGAGTGCTAGACTTGGATATCGCTAGTGCAAATAATTACAACCAAAACAAAATGGAGAAGACTGGAATCCTTACAAATACTTGCTAACTTAGCAACCCTTTGCACAACTTCTAATGATGGTAAATGTGATCTACCACTTTTCATTCTTGATCCTTTCAAAATTATTTAAGTTGTGATATTGATGTGTCCTCCACTTTTACATTGAACATAAAAATAGTATGATATTATGATAACATCTCACTAAATTTTTTCATTGATGATTCGCACAATAAATGCTTTAAACACTTTACACAATCGTCAACTCCAAAAGCAGTATGACCTTTAAAATTACAATCATTATATATAAAAGACTAGAGCAATGATAATCTAAGTGAAAGGGATTTTTATTAGATTTTCGGGGAAGGATTTCAAAATCCTTATCCTCCATGATTTTTAGTAGAATGTCCCGATTTGTATCTCTCATATTTGATTGCCAGCTTAACAGTCTCAAATATAACCATTTATTATTACAACCTTAAAAAAGACGCCTAAACAGTCTCATTTACAACATAATTAATTTTGTTGCAAGCTTTTTTCTTCTAAACACTCGGATCCATACAACTGGTGTTTCCATTATAAATATGCCAACTATGCAAAGGAAAGAGATAAAAATTTTTTTTTTTTAGCAAAATGTGGAAAGCCACCATCGTACATTCCATTTATAGTTTCAAATACTAATTATACATGTAAACTTTAGTAAATGTTCAAAGAAAACGTAATCTAGCAAATAATTAGGACAAATTATACAAGTAAATTATGAAGGTGACTAGGGCCAAACATAATATAGAGACACCGGTACAACATATGAAAGATGAATAATATAAAAATATATTGAAATTTAAAAGTTAGCATGCAACCACATGCGTGTGTGTGTGTGTGTGCGAGCGCGTGCCTTAGAAGCTACAAAGCAAAATGAAATTATCAAAAATAAAGATTGAGAAATATATATCTCAAAAAATGTTTTCAAAAACACGCATCACATGTAAAGCGAAGCAAAGCGCTTGATGCCCATTTCTTTGCTGAAGCGCGCTAGCGCTGAAGCTAATTGGTCCAACCTAGTGTTCAAGGAGCGCAAAGAGAGGATAGTCGTGTTTGAGAGATTGAGGAGCACATGTGAGCCTAGCAAAGTTTTTTACTTCAACCAAGATTTCCAAGCGTGCTTTAAATGCTATGGTCTTCCTTCGACTTTGACCTAGTGCTTCAATCACAGGAAGCGTATGCGAGAACCTGCTTAGGGTTTGAGAGGGGACCTTCAATCGAATGGAGCAGCAGACCAAGCTTACATAACCTACAGGGAGGAGAGCCTTCAAACTTCAACCAAGTAAAACGCCGAGCTTATCAAACCCGCCTCGCCGAACCCACTTGATCGAATTTGTAAGCTGCCCAAGGTATCTCATGTTATATGCTTTTAGGAAGATTTACATACATGTCGAACAATTCCAATGTATTTACATATCTAAGACCTAAACTACAATTTTTAAATATTATATTTAGGTATTTTGTATGTAAATATATACGAAATGGGTGGTATTATGTAAACAAACCTTTTTTAGGTAATGAGTGTGCACCAAAAAAGGCCCGGTTTTAGAGGATAATTTAATTAATGCCAAAATATTTTACTTCAAATTTTAAATTTTCAAAAGAAATAAACATTCTCTCTCAATGTTTGCGTTCATATTAGGTATTTACCATATTCTTTTTCAATTTTATATCAATATTTAAGTTATATTTTATGTTTTATAGCTGTTTATGAATATATTTATATATTAATAGTTTTATATAATGTACTCGCGCTTGTTGACCTCATTTTTAGCGAGAATTAGTTTTCTTCTTAGAGTTTAGAATCTAGCCTTAGGGTTCTCCCTTTGACTATCTTAGAGCCTTAGAAATGGGACCCGCCTCGTTTTAAAAATTCAAATTACTTCTTTACTCTCTTAGAGTTCCGCATGTGTGGACCTTGACCTCGGAAACCAACATGAGGGAACTCAAAATGAGTCCATATAGGATCATTAAGCCCTATGATTGCCTCATTCACAATATGCACCTTCTCGCGCAAAAAGTTCGTAATTCGAAGAGTCGACACGTTCGATCACTACAATTCACATCGCCTGCACCGTTATTTATCGAAAACTTAAACAAAATTTTTGAAACAATCGATCGATGACCAGAATTTTGATGAGAGTCGAATTCGACACATTTTTTGGTTCTTTAGGGTTGGCCGAAAATTCAAAGGAAGGGCAGAAGTGCTACCATTTTCTTTTCTCGATTCCCTGGTTGTTTCCTCTTGAGCGGCTTGGTGTACTTGGGGTGCCGTTCTTTTCTTCTTCTTCTCTTGAAAAAATCAAGCAAGTATCCCTTCCTCCCTTAGCTATTTATTACTTTGGGTTGTTGGCTTGGTTGCTTGTTCTAGCTTTAATGTTTCTCTGGATAAAATAAAAAAAAGAGGAAAATAAAAGGAGAGGAGGAAGAATGGTCTATACTTTTATTTATTTAGTCCTGCTTATGGTGGCATGACTGTTTTGCTTGCATGAAAATTTAGTCTCTCAAGCGTAAATGTTGAATTTGTTTAGTATGGTGTGGTCAATCTCTCTTGTTTGTCTTCATTTTTTTTTAGATCGGGAAGATATGCCTATAAAATGCTATTCGATATTCATCTTTTTTTTTTCTCTTTTTGATGGTTTGGAAGGTTTCGCATGCTCTATTAAAAGAAGTTTGGAGAATGATTTGACACCACGTTGGTAATGAGGGTTTTGAAGCCTTGAAAGTTTCTTTTCTTTTTTTTTTTTTAAAAAAAACATTTTTACCTTTATTTTGAGAATGTTTGATAGGTTTGAAGGCTTCATTTAAAGAGGTGACGGAGCTTGATGTTGTGGCATTTTGGGAGTGTACAACTTACTATTTTACATGACAAAAGAGGTGTCTTAAGCTTGTGGGTTCATCATTTTGAGAGGGGTCGTCCATGATTTTGAGAATGGATAATGTTGGTTTCTAGAGCCTATTCTCTTTATTTATTATTATTTATTTATTTTTTAGACTTGGATATGTGTGGTTCCTTTGCCTCTTTGAGGTAGGTTTAAACTAAAACATCCTTTTGTCTCCAATGTGCGCTACTTTCCTTGGAAAAGGCTTGATGCTTTAAGACTCATTTTGAGCACCACATACATGTTAATTCAAGGTATTTGAGGTATTGTTTTGGATGACGCCTACAAGGGTCCGAGGTGTAAGATGCGCCTAACTTGTTTGTAAATTAGTTTCTTTTAGGATGTAAGAGATTCCTGGAACTTCACTTGTATGGTTTACATATCCAACAATTAATTCGGATTTTTTACAATTGTGCTACCTCATCCATGCATGAAAAAGCTATATTTTCGCTCATCTTGCAAGTAAAATAATGGTATTTTTGGCTCCGACAGGAGAACTTATGGGATTTTTTTTTATATGCACATGAGAATTTTGAAGATTGGATATCAAGTATGTAAAAATAAGGGAATTCTTTTGTTATATGCTTTGTGTTCTTGGAAATCTTGTAGCTTGCCGATTTGGGAATTTTCGTTGCATACTATACATTGCAATGACGAAATTTGGGTGTTAAATATGTGAAGACATGGAAGTTAGGTGACATTTATATGTGAATTCATTTAAAGTCCCCTTCGCCATTGCAAGGTCAATTATCAAGTCCATCGACTTCTTTCCCCTTTGGATACATGTGAAGCAAAACAATGCAAATACAAACAAAAGTCGACATTTACATATACACTTTGTAAGTTCTATATATTTGCATGTCTAATACTTAAAGCTTGAATTTCATATTAGACCTTGGGATGACTTGTGTTCCAAATTGCTTAAACATTATTCTTAGCCTTCCATCTTGTGGATATTTATATATATGCTACACAATTCTTTTGTATTTACATGACGCAAATTTCTTTTTATACATATGCACCATTTCAGTTTAAACAAAGGTCGACCTTTGATATATGTTATCTGTTTCATGAAAAGTCTTATTGAAGGTCTATGGGTGAAATACTATGTTGGATTTTAAATTTTCCCTTGCTGATTTTGCGTTTCAGGTGTTCAAATGAGACTACTATGACTCAAGGTTTATGCACATACTACTCAACTTATTCATACTTGCGCAAAAAGGGGGACATTACATGCATACCAACCAAGTTCTTCATTACTTTAGAAATTGAAATGCGGCTTTTTATGCATGATTGGGAAAAGTAAAGGGAAGTGCAATATATACTTTTTCATATTGCAAAAAAAAGGGGATCCTTTTTTTATTTTTGAGCTTGAACTTTCATATGGATCACTTGGGAAATCTAACTATATTTTTTGTTGCTCAATATAGACTAGTTAGAGACACGTATATATTACGGTTGATTGGTTTGGAGACATATTTACACTACATTCAGTTGACTATAAGCATCGGTGTTACATTTGTTGGAGTTTATGTGTGTACTTATGTTGAACTTGTGTCGATTTGGAGGGGATATATGCATGGTTTTGGGGGTTTTTAAGTGCGTCTTTTGGCGATATTTTGGGCCTCTTTTGGGATGCAGTTTTGCGCTATTTTGATGAGGTTTGGACTTCGGTTTGGCATGGTTTTGGGGAGTTTAAGTTGCATTTGCGGCCCTCTTTGATAGTTGTGTGGGCTGCACTTAGGGCTCTCTTTGGTGATGTTTGGGCTGCACTTGGGGCTCTTTTTAGCGATGTTTGGGTTGCACATTGGGGCTTTTTCTAGTGACGTTTGGGTCACATTTTTTAAGCTTTATTCGTTATGGTTTTAAGTTGCATTTTGAGGCTTTATTCGTTAAGTTTTTAAGTTACATTTTGAGGCTTTATTTGTTAAGGTTTTAAGTTGTATTTTGAAACTTTAATCGTTAAGGTTTAAGTTGCATCTAGTACATTTTGGGAGATCTACATACATACCATGCAATTCTTATGTGTTTGCATTTCAAACACATAGCTGATAGCTATGGTTTGATATTTTAAAAATACAATACCGTAGCCACATATACTCAACTATAAAAAGAGGTGTTTTGCACTTGTTAAATGTAATATGGTGGCATTTTTTTTTTCAAACAATGTGAATGATCTTCGGTGGCGTGAATGCAACATTCGAGTGTAGGGATTAGGGATATCGACACATAAGAGTTGCGGGCTATGTATGAAGCCGTCGCGTTGGCACAATTGCTTTGTTGTTTGTTTAGAAAGTGGGTTTGGAAATGATGCCTTTTGGGTTGATTCGTGGATCGTGGTGCCGCATTTTTGGGTCTTTTCGTCGATTGTTTTGAATGTGGCTTTGGGGGTATATCCATCCTTTACTATTTTCGTATTTCAAATGGATCAATCGCTCCTCTCTCACACTCCTTTTTTTTTTCTTTTCTTTTCTTGCTTCTTAGTTTGATTTAAGTGTTTATGTCTGAAGCAAAAGTGCACATATATAACTCCCGCTATATATGAACCATCAAGCAAGACTGTAAGTAGGTCGGGTTCGGGAATCAAGGATAATGATGAAAAAGACATATAGGTATGTGTGAAAGGTTTTAGCACAATCCTGACTCAGTGACCTTGAGAGAATAAGAGATTGACATTACTGCATCTCTAATACTTAGTAAATAGTTACCTCTTTCTTTTACAGACAGTGGGAAGTTTCAGCCTACTAATATGACCGACTCATTAACTTTCTAAAGTATGAAAAATTATTTAAGTGATATATATATGTATGCACATAGTCAATTAAAAAAAAAATCTTTCAAATGCATGAGAAATCAAAATTGCTTTTGAAAAATAAAATACTTCCTAAATACTTTTCTGAAAATTTTACGGGTCAATCATATGAACTAAGTTAGGAATTACCCATTTTTGTGACTGTTAGGCCGGTGACCTTTTACTTAGCGTTGGATTATACATGCATGGTGTTGACTATTTTGTTAGGGCCCCAGGGTCTTAATTTTGACCCAATGTCCTGATTCTGAGTCAACCCCATCCCGACTGCTTACGGTTTTCTTAGGTGTTCCGTGCATTTCCTACGGTTTTCTTTGAGTCTTTGTGGGTCACTCCCAGTTTTTTTTCTTCGAGTTTTCTGTGAGATGTTTTGGCTATAGACTTTCACACACATAAACATGCATGTTTACCCTGCTAATCAAATCCTCTTCTATATTTGCTTACTTCTACCTGCAATGTTAATCCCATTTGCAGGAACAGTAGACCTGTCAGGTACACAGATTTATTTTATATTTATAACATCCATCTCAATTCTTATATATTTACAAATATAACACCTAAACTTTAATTTTTTACATACATATCACCTTACCTGTGCATTAAAAGGTACAATAAAAATTTTTAAGAGTTAAAATAGAGGTAATTTTTATGTGACATGAAAGATAGGGGTGTTATAAATGCAAAAAATCAAAGTTCGGGTGTTAGATATGTAAAAGCATAGGAATTGAGCGGTATCTATGTAAATGCTTCAAAATTAAATGACTTTCATCTACTGGTGTCCTTTTGCTACATTCTTAAACAGCTGCATTCAAACATCTCATATTGGCGATCACTTTCCCAAAGCACAAATTGTGTCCCACCCCCATTCCCATCACCACCTGATAGCACTTCATTTTGCTAAATTAAAAAAACATTAAGATGGATGTCAAAAGCAACATTACATTTCTACCAAAACATATTTTTCTTAATATTTGAGACCAAGATTTATATGTCCATAATACCTCAAATGAAACTTGGAGAAACAAAATTCACTTATAAGAGTGCTTGCATAACAATCACCTTTTATAACCCCTCATTTTCTGCTTAACCAAAAGGGAAACAATTGCTAACAACTCATATTGAAATAAACAGAAATAATATGAGCAAAAATTATCAAAACAGTCCACCAAAAACTTTGAAATCATGCAATCTATAATATTTAGTACGCACGCCTTTTCAACATTTAATCAATCATATGAAAAAGTTTTGATTAAGGTGCTCTTACCATTTTCTGCATCCTCCTCATCACTTCCATTGTCAATATCTTCATTGAATGACAGACGTGCATCACCTTTTACCCTCCTCTTTTTCCTTTTTTGCATTTGAAGTTCCTCTTCCCTAAATTGAAAGAAAGCAGTAAATTCAACACTATGTAGGACTTATACATCCGAAAATCGGCTCGGATGAAAGAAATTACGGACTCTTGTTGTAGTTTCTGAAGTTTCTCTTTCTCCTCTTCCTCAATCTTGTTTCGGATGTTAACTCGCTTCAATAGATAATATTTTCATAAGATAGGAGCAGATATATGTATGGTTTTAGTCTTCAATATATGGGGCATTTACATACATATCACACAATTGTTTTATATTTACATATCTAGCACCCAAATATTCATATTTACATTCAGAACACTCAAATCTTTAGCATCACATAAAACATAACACAATTAGTACCTTTTACAAGTGAAAGACACCCTTTCATTCATAGGTTTATGATGCCAAGGTGTTCCAAGTGTAACTATCAAACTCTAGGAGTTAGATATGTAAATACATAAGAATTATGGATATCTATGTAAATTCCCAAAGACAAAAAGAATATAACTTCATAAAGTTCTTCATACCTTTTCAACATATTGTTCCCTGGTGACCAGACCAACTGTTTCCTTCTTAAAAGCAGTATCAAGTATCTGAAATGGAATAAAAAATACTCCCATCAATCACTAAATCAAATAAATATAATATTTATTTGTGCATGTAAACCGAGCTTCCTAAAAATGTGATATGTAGTAGAAGCTTGGTCATGGAGCTTCCAAAAGGTGAATACAGGAAAACGCTTAGAGCAGAAATGAGCTGAAGCATGACTAGTTTTATTAAAAATTAGAAATACCTCGCAGCATAAGATATAGTTTAATATTCAACATTAACCATAGTAATAAATTTCTTCTCATTAGCACGACGCTTAGAAAATAGAGCAAACAAACAATGAAAAGTATGCTTGGAGAACGACGGTGTCACTATAAGACATCTAAGGAAAAAAACTATGCATAGGAAGCAAAACAAGGTGAAAAACTTATGATTAAACACAATGAGTGCCCTATGATTTTCTTAAGAATAGTTGTTAGATCTTGCAATAAATATCATCAAAAAAAGTATAGGTGTTGTATAGGGAAACTGCTTCATTAAAAGCAACTTGGAAGATTTGCATACATACCACTCAATTCATATGTATTTACATATCTAGCACCAAAAGTTCAATTTTTACATATATGTCACCTTGCATTAAAAGGTGTATTTCAACTTTTAAAAATTACAAGTGGTAATTTTGGTGTGATAGGAAATATTAGGGTGATATATCTGTAAAAAGTAAAGTTTAGCGTTAGATATGTAAATACATAAGAATTGAGTGGTATGTATGTAAATTCCCCAAAAACTTTAGAAAATATGCAACAACTATTTAACTTCATGGCTCACTAAAATGTGAGATGGTGATGGTCAACCTACTTACAAGGATTTCATCATAAGCGTGTTCCTTAATGATAGTTCCAGTTTAAAAGGGGTGAGATTTTTTTTTTCTTGATAGTGCAGTCATTAAATGATTTATAAAGAAATATGAAAATTTTTTTATTTTAAATGATGGTCAACCTCTGCAACTTAAAACTACTGTCTTCACTCCAGAAGACCAACTGAAGTATGCACAACTTCAGTTTTTCAAAAATAACACCCTCAGTCAACATATCAGCAGGGTCTAAATAGTCTTGCACCTCCAAGCTATTTCCTGGATTACTCTTGTCTTTGCTTACAACTCCCACTGCATGAGTCATATTCTGCCTCTGCTCAAAGCCTTTTTCAACAAACTTAGCATTGTAGCTCTTATTGTCATCATGTTCAGTCTTCACCTGATACACCCACTTGTTGTGTAATGACTTCTTCTCTGGTGAAAGTTCTGTCAACTCTCACTTGCTAGAATTTTCATCTTGCAAGATTTCTTCATAGCTCTGTGGCTCTCCACCACCCTGTCTGTGACACAATAGGAATGGGTGCCCCGGACCCACTTTCCTCTTCACTTCCATCATCAACAGAACTATGAACTGTCAGCAATAGTGCATCATGTGCTTCTTTAGATACCACATTTGCACTATCATTTTCCATCTTCTTAAGATTCCTACAGTTCTTCTTTATGTGATCAGTCTTGCCACAATTCCAGCAGATTGTCTGCTGACCAGACTTTGATTTTGATCTCCCTTTATTTTAGTTACTATCATGTCATCTTCCTCTGAAATCAAAATTCAGTGCCGAACTCGTACTTGAGATCTCGCCAGAATGTTTCTTGCGAACTTCCTTAGCCAAAATCAAATCATGAATATCATCGTATTTCAGTTTAGATTCACCTGCAGAACTGTTAATTGCTATCCTCATGGCTTCCAAACTGTCTGGCAATGAAGCCAACAACATAACGATGTCAACAATATAAGCGCATGTATCTCATCATCGAAATTAATTTCAACAGACGACAATTGATTTGTGATAGTATTGAAAGACAGACACATGTTCCGTCATCTTTAAGTTAAATAACTCCGTCATCAAGTACACATTGTTATTCGCCGATGGTTTTTCATACATATCTGATAAAACTCTCATGAGATCTGCAGTCGTCCTCTCCTTGACGACGTTGTGTGTAATGGACCTCGATAGGGTTAATCGAATAACCCCCAGAACTTGTCGATCCAACAAATTCCATTCAATCTCATCCATTCTTTCAGGTATTTTCCCTAATAACAGAAGATGAAGTTTCTTCCCATAAATATAGTCCTCTATTTGCATTATTCAATAACCAAAATCTGTGCCATCAAATTTCTCGAACCCTGAAACCTTCACTTTATCTGTAGTCATCGTCTTTCTTCAAATCTGAACCAAAGTTCTGATAGCAGTTGTTGCGTCGAGATCTAGATATACACCAGTTGATGTAGTATATCTATAAATCAAACAGGAGAACGATCGATGACGCGAAGAATAGAATGAGAAAAATTTACGCAAAAAAATAATAACACCACAGCGGAACACACAGATTTACGTGGTTCGACAAATTGCCTACATCCACAGAGTTGAAGAGGATTTTACTACTTGAGGAATTTACACCAGTTGATCACCTCAACTTACAAGAGAAATCTCTCTCTCACTTCGTTGCTCTCTCTTCTTCTCTCTCTGTTTTTCTTTCTCTACACCGAAATAGACCGAAGAAAACTCTACACCGAGATACACCAAAGAAGATAAATTTACAAGAAAAAAAACTCAATTTCTCTTTAGCCACAAGCCACCAAGAAGAAGCCAAGGGATAACAATCTTCTTCTTCTTTTTTCTTCCTTCACCGCAAGAAACTACTTCTTGCACCTTCCTTCCTCTATCCCGAGGAAACCCGAAGAAGAACATCGTGACTTCTAAAAACTGAAGGAGAGTCATTCGAAGCCTTTTATCACGAACAGGAGGGAGCGAAGGGATGTTATGCTTCACAACATAGGAAGGCGGGAGCGGTTGGGGCGCGACTGAAGAGGCGGGAGGCGCAACTCTTCGCGAACGGGAGCGGGAGCGGTAGCGACGTTTCGCGATCGGGGAGGCGGGAGAGGGAAAAATCGGGCTCCAACGCTTAACACATTGGGTCTGACTCGTTGAGTCGATCAGTTTAACTATAAGTTTGTTGAAATGGAACATTGGATGAATTTTAATCAAAGTTCGAATATTTTTTGCTCAAAATTTGTGTTAAATCTCAAGTTTCGTATCGGATGTTGAAAAATTCAGAATATATCAAATATGTTCAATGTTTGTAGCAAGAGATGGACCGTTTTCAATACATTAAATGAAATGCGGTAAAAAAGTAGCTCTTCTCCAAAGGTTGACAAAAAAGAACAAATATATGATTTTCTTGTTGGATTAAATATTGAGTTTGATGTCATAAGGGTACACATTCTCAAAAAGGAGGATTTATTATCACTAAACAAGTTTTTTTGTTTATGCAATTTGAAGAGGAAAAAATGAGAGGCATGACAATAACAACCCCTAAAGCCATGTGATATAAAAAGTATATAATCTCCTTAACTCTATTGTTATTCAATGTTAAGCATACCTTAAAAAACCTTTAGACCCAAGCTCATGAAGATTGCTTCAATCTAAACAACATTCAAAATTATGTCTTCTTTCAAAAACCTATAAATCCAATAAATATAAAATATAGCATCAACAACTACATCATGATCAACCATCATGCATTACTCTTAAGACAGCTTTCTTTCATTATTTAAATATAGCAATATTAAAGAAACTTACAGTGAGGTCTGTGATGTAGCAAAACACAAATGTATTAGCCATCCAATAAGTGACACAAGAATATTTAGTAATTTTTTATCTTTCATCGTGCTATTTATGTATCATACACAAATTTTTAGTGCTATAGATCTAAATTTGGCTCCTACACTAAATCTTGCTTGCATTTTATATTTTACATTTATGAGTTATGAAATTTCCTACTAAGAATGTGCAACATCCTAGTGATGGCGACAACATCGAACTTTGGAATTAGTAATCGGCATCCATAAATTAACTTACTATAATAGTTTGCATTAACACTGATCTTGGATGTGACTGAGCGTGATCTTAAATAAAACTTCTCACATTTTGGATGATGTTTTCCACAGAGAAATTGGTTCCAACAGTTAAGTGCAACCAAATATTTGATCTCACCAAATTCCTATGAGGAGTAGGTTTTGCTTCCAAAGTGGGGCTCCATTCACTTCCAATAGCTTACTTCAAAATTAATATGACCTTTTAGGTTGGATTCATGTAATTTGATAATCAACATCTTATTGATTGAGGAAACTATGGAGCAACCACCAATAATAATTTTATAAATAAAAAGTGCAGCTTAAAAATGCATTAAACAACATTCATCTTGATTCAAATGCTATGAGTTTCTTGTGTTAATAACACTACAAACAATACATGAAGCTCTTGAAAATGTGAAGTATGATGCAACAATGATGCATTTACAAATATGTTGTGATAAAAAAAACACCCAACGAGGATTCAGCATTAGTACAATTCACATAAAGAATTGGTTCGTCGTGTCCGGTACATTACATAATCTAATTACTTTGACAGCCATTAGTTGCTTGTCTTGCCAAAGTCTTTAACAAATAACTAAAGAATACTCAAAAGTTAAGTTGTATGTTTTTGGCATCTATTAATATCTCTACTCTATTCTATAATAAATCAGGTGATGTATAGATGCCCAGCAATTTGTACTAATAAATAACCATAATCATCTTTACAAAATTAAATTTTACATAAAATAATGTTATATGAATAACTCCAACCAAAGCACCCTAATCACAATTCGTTTATCCCTTCTCTAGCTAAATATCACAGATTCAAATAAAAAAGCTTCATAGATTAGCATTAAAATGCTTACAGAAAACAAGCATCAATATCTTCCAAACCTAAAACCGAAAACTTCACCAGCAAAGAAAGATCTATAGGAGGCGACAGAGTATACCTCAGAAGTACCGGAGCCGAACTGTAAGAGACCAGTCTGGCCGCCAGTAGAAGCTGATTTGTTCTTGAGTTCCTGAATCTTCCTCCTTTCCGCCTCCCTCTGCTTTTCCAGCCTCCTTATCCGCACAGCGTCCTGGGCTGTGCCCACATACCCGTCTCCCATCCCCGACATGTTCGCCTCTCAGTTCGATCACTACCGCTATCTTCTCTTCTTAGATCCGTTCACTGATCAATCACTCCCCCCTCCCTCTTCTCGTCTCCCGTCTCCCGTCTCCCTGGAGCAGCAGAAAACAAAACCACAGAGAAGGTCGACGATATAGAAAACGCTCTAGGGCTGCAATGATTTTCAAAACGGGCTGGATCCACTATGGCTGCAATGATTTATAATTGGGCTACAATGCTTTTAAACTTGGGCTGGATGCACTGAGATGGTGACAATATTGTGATGAAATCTAGGTTTGATCCCACATATTATTCTTTGGGTTCAACTTTCTAAAAAAAAATTAGTAATTCACCGAATATGTCATGATTGCCATGAACTTTTATGATCAATTTGTTTTTTTTTTTATTAAGCTATTATATTTAAATTAAAATTATATATTCTAAGTAAATAAATTATTAAGACTTTAGACAATATATTAAACCCTAACAATTCAAGCTTTTCCCCAAGCTCACATGCCCAATTTTCTTCCTTAATATTAGATCCTAATATGAATTATAAGATGCAAATTGAAAATAATATTATTACAATTAGAAGACTTTTAAATTTAAATTTATAGAAGATATTATTTTGAACATTTGATGTTTCATGAAATAAATATCTTTTATTTTTTTTTCAAATATTTTCAACATTATTATGTCATTTAAATAATGTGTAAATACTTATATATTAATTATTATTTTTGTTTCAATTAACAATTTAACCCCAATTAAACATTAAAATCATGTAAAGAATTTTTATATTTATGATTTTTTCTGGCTCAACACCCGCCCCTTTGGCTTCGCTGCTTAGTTCGATTATCAAATAATGACAAAGTTTTTTTTTTTTTAATGAGAGAAGATTATCATGATAGATTAAAAAAATCATCCAAAATTATGTTTATTTGAATGAATCTGTTATGTTTCAATAAAAATGAAATTCACGTCAAGACAATTCCTTGATAATTAGAGAATTTTTCATATTGTTAATGGTAAAAAAAATAATTGAACTAAATTATTATAGACATTCTATGCATGTTACTACCATATTTTATTATATAATGCACCGAAAATTTATTAAAAATATGTCGTCATATATAATTGTAATTTAAATAATTTATTGTATCTTGGGCACTTTTAAATATCTAAGCCCAATAAGAGGAATGTTGAACCTTAACTCCTAAATGGAATTTCTTCTCATTAAGATGTCATAATTCTTCACAATAAAGGCCATTTAGAATGCGATTAACAATAAATATAAATAGATTTGATTCCTTTAACTTAAGAATTGAGAATCTCATAACTCAAATGAGATAGATCTGTCAAGCTAGAAATGACAATAAACCATTGTTATAAAGTGAAGGGGCAAATCTCGGCTTGATCATAAGATATTATCACATGAAAGTTGATCTGATGGTCAAGGAGACATTATGGGTTAGGAGAAAGATGAGATCTCATGGCATTGTAGTAATCTCAGCGGGTGCAACGCATGTAAGAGATGGAGGATCTCTTTAATGGTTTTTGCATTTATTAAACTTGATCTTGAGATGTTTATCCCATCATTAGGGGAAGAGAGGCAAATGAAAGTTGTGATGTCCTTAATTTATAGAATGATTCATTATCAGCATGAGGTACAAAATGATTCCTTTGGATTTTGTATATTTCACTTCTTTTCTGTCATGAAGAGGCATTGGTATAATATAAATGAATTATCATTAATGATTAGTAAGTCAACAAAGGTAGAATTTGATCCATATCTAACAATAAGACAATAAATATAGAATGTATCTAACTTGTTGAGCATATCAATATAGAGTGATATTGTTAACTTAGATTTGTTTTAATGAAAAAAAAAAATCACACATGAAGAACTAGAAAAGTACACTGTTTTTATAAATCAATTTTTTTTCGCTAGCTATCCAATATTTTATGGAGTCTTTCTTTTAAAAAAGTAACTCTCAAATCTCTAATCGCAACAAATAGAATTGTTGAAATCTTCCTCTTACATCCTCTACAATTATTATGACATCTTTTTATGATGATAGGGAATGTTACATCGAACAAGGATTGAACTTGAATCTAAATTATGAGTTATAAGAATATCACTTTAATGTCAACACCAATTTTGTAGACCCCTGAATCTACACAAACCTCGTAGTTGTTTGACAAGAACAGCAAAAATTATAAATACTTTTTTCTCAAGATAAAATATACCTAAGACTTTTAATTTCCTTAGTTCTTCCAGGCCTCAACTTCTCTTTGTAGTATCCCAATCTTCTAAAGAGTTGTTTCTAACATTGTACTCTAATGAGTTATGTTATCAACTTTAAGTAACCAATTTCTTGATCATATATGTCTTACAGTTAAGCCTTTTGATTTTGTGAATCAAGCCATTGGAGAGGGAACAACTCAATTCCATCTTTTTAGAGATGCCATTTTTTCTAAAAAAATTACATGTTTTAATAAATATATTCGATAAAGTATCTTAGAGTTACTACAAGTTGCCATAAATCTCAACTCCAATAGTTAGTATTCATTGGATTGATCCTCTTAGCCGAACAATATCTTATAAGA
>NW_018164801.1:1251688-1274148 GCF_001263595.1 Phalaenopsis equestris
GCTTGTTTCTGGGCTTTGCAGGGACTGGTGGCTCGCACAAAGCTGGAGAAGAGTGACGATGGAGACGAAGAGGGCTTTTGGGGAAACGAGAGGGAGGAGGAAGAGGAGAAGCCGAGACCCTGCTTAAAGCGCGCTGCACCCTCGCCTTTGCGAGTAAGCTCGTCGTAGTATGCGGCGGCCTTCGCTTCCTCCATGAATTCGATCCGGCGATGGAGTCCGACATTATAAAGTATTTAACCTTACTGCAGATAAATTATTTGAAGATTTACATACATACCACTCAATTCTCATGTATTTACATATCTAACACCTAAATTTTAATTTTTACATGCATGTTATGTGTATTTCACTCTAAAAGGAAAAACATAAAAAATAAAATTTTACCTATCAACCAACTAAAATATTGAATATTACATTTTTAATCACCAAAATTTAAATATAATATTTTAACCGCATTTTTCATTACGACCACTTTTTTTCTTACAAACTAATGAAGATTTTGAGTGAAAATTTCGGATTGTTAAAATGATTTATTTAAAATTTATGTGGTTAATATGCTATATTCAACATTTTGAGTAGTTGGTATGTAGTTATAATATGAATGATTTGGGTGATATAAATATAAAAATTGAGCTTTAGGTGTTAGATATGGGAATATATAAGAATTGGGTGGTATTTATATACACATCACATAATTCTTGTGTATTTACATATCTAACCCCTAAAAGTTTATATTTATATACATATCATTCAAATATCCATTATTACAATTTAAATTTACATATTTTTTTTTTTAAAAAATTACTCACAGATATATAAATTGATCACATCAAAACAATATAAATGTAAATATCAAATTTTGAGCAGCTTTCGGCATAAATTTCTTTTAGAGTATAATATCATAAGCTTACTAAAAAAGAAAATAAGCTAACGGTTTCTTATTTTATTCTAGAATTTTTTTTCCTTTTCACCCGCGACCCTTCCAGAAACTGAAATTGAGCAACCTTATTCATGTCAAAATTCGAGGCATTTAGATACTTAACAACAATTCTTATTTATTTACATATCTAACACCTAGGGCTGGCAAAACTGCTTATGCTCGCGAACAGCTCGTGTTCGACTTGTTAAGAAGCTCGTGTTCGGCTCGTTAATTTTGTTCGATAAATTAACGAGCTGAATATGAACAAAGATGTGTTCGTTCGTGTTCGGCTCGTTTTGACTCGAAATACTACTCATCAAGTTTATATATATATAAGTAGTATTTTAAAAAAGATTTAAAAAAAAATAGAAATAATCTAGACCGTAGATCACCGTGATCTACGGCCAGGATCGGACACCGCATGCTGCATGCGATGTCCGCACGCAATTATCCCTCGTTAAAATGACTCTTTGTTCGTGAATAGCTCGTGTTCGACTCGTTAAACAAACGAGCCCCTCCCCTTTTTTTTTGCTCTACTTTGAGCTCAAAATATAAACGAGCCGAACCCTAGCTGAGCATGGCTCGCTCATGTTCGACTCGTTTACACCCCTACTAACACCTGACTATTCATATTTACACATGCACTCAAATCTTTAGCAACACGCCAATAATATCATTATCACAATATTTTTAAAAGTGAAATACACATTTTTCAAATACAAATTTATGACCCCAATGTGTTATAAAGGTAAAAATCAAACTTTGATTATTAGTTATGTAAATACATAAAAATTGTAAGATATATATGTAAATTTTACCTTTTTTTTTTTGAAAAATTATTTTTAAAAATACTATAAAATACATCAAAATAAATAAATTAAAAAATAAAATTAGTTCTAAATGACTCCTAAATTATATCCTCCACAGGGATCCATCATTAGTACAATATAGTTAGTCGACAATTTTATTACAAGTCCTTGGAACAAATACGTTTATGCAAATTAAAATTATTTAAAGTTTCTCAATCGTGCTCAAAATGTAAAATAAAAAATCTCAAAGGAGCTCTTTAACAATAACAAAATAGAGAAAAAATGGATAATCAATTTAGTTTATATAATTTCAAATATGCCTTATATCTAAAGTTGTAATTTTTTTAATGCATTTGCCTTATATCTAAACTTGTAATTTTAATTCTATTTTTTATGTAATTATGACACTAATGTGTTATAGAAGTAAATATCAAAAATCAAGATATCAGAAGCAAATACATAAGAAATATGTGGCATGTATATAAATCCTTATTCTTAAAAATTAAAACAAACCTAACTTACTTAAAAAATCAAGAGGATTAAAAAGTAAATCACTAGCTTAGTTTCAATTAATCCCAATTTACACATCATTAAGAAACCAGGTCTAGTTTGCAAAGTTATCCTGAGGGCAAAAGTGCAAAAAATAGCATAAAACAAGCCTTTTTTTAAGTCTCCCATTTTGGCATCCATACTATGAAAGAGTTTAATCTCCATGAATAGTGTATCTTTCCCATTTCTTAGTTGGATCGTATATCTGATTAAAAAAAAAAAAGTTAATTAAGAAATAATTAATTTCAATGCAACAAATAATTAAGAAATTGGGACTGTTAGGAAGCAGTTGCGGCTTTGCATGAAATAATAGTTTTGAAACTATTATGAGGGGAAAAAAAAAAGGATATTTTTTAAACATAAACTCAGATATCACTCAAATCCTATTTATTTACAAATCTAACACTAAAATTCAATTTTTACATACACGCCGCCGACTCTATGCATGAAAAGGGGGTATTTCACTTATTAAAAAGTTAAGATGGTGATGTTTTTAACGTGATATGAAAGATTTGAGTGGTATAAATGTAAACAATTTAATTTAGGTGTTGTAAATACAAAGGAATTGGGTGGTAAATGCTATGCTGCATGATTCTTATGTATTATTTACATATCTTACACCTAAAGTTTGATATTTATATTCGTAAAACTATGGTATTAACTTCTTAAGGGTGAAATACACCTTCTAAGGCATATGTAAGTAAAGTGATAAGTATGTAAAAATTGAAGTATATGGGTTAGATATGAAAATACATATGAATTGTGGGGGTATGTATGTAAATTTTCCTAATAATTTTATGGATTTAAATGTGTAGTTCATCTTAAAAGAAAATACCTCCCATCTTGAAGCAGGAAAAATGTGCTTGTTCTTCTCATACCAGTGTCTTTCTACAACCTTCCCCGCATGAGACTGCAAAATATCAAACATATATACATTAACACAATAAAAATGAAGAAATTATACTTCACAATCTCAATCAGTTTCTCTACAATAAAACCAATCAAAACAATTAACTGGTAATAGATTGTTGTTGACACTGCTGTTGCTATGAAGTAGGCACACTTCAATGGAATGATACCTCATCTTTCTCTATGGTGGCATCGGCAACAGTTCGGACATCTTCGTGCACATCAAAGTGGAAAAGCTGCAGAATAGAAATCAACAAATAATATCATTATCAATTATAAACTAAGTTGCAAGTAAATGTAGTCAGCTATGGAAAGTTCTGAGTGCATGAGATTAGAAACAACAACGGATTTGATTCTAGAATTGGCGCTGTCAGGGACTTGGACTCCAAGTTACAAGTGTTACATGAATCAAATAAAAATATGAAAAAGCAACTTTTGAGGAATTATCTATTCAAATTACTATGATGATGAGTAATCAATCGAATATTGGCTTTATTTTTATTGTGGTTTCTCATATATATTGGTTGAGTGAATTAGTGGTGTGCTGTAAATTTTTTCCAGGGATTTGAAAAAATTATGTATTTAATATGAAAATTTGTAAATACAATGGCAAGTTTTAATGAATTTAAAGTTTACACCGTAGCATATTTTGACTGAATTTAGAATTTAGAATTCGGTTGATTTGGTCAAATTTGAAATACATCATTTATGTAAAATAATATAGGCAAGTCACCGTCACTCGCCGCTGTTGAAATTTACCGGCACCGCTACCTGCCGCCGTTCGCAGGCACACTTGGGCGCCCAACTGATCTATTATATTCTAAAGCTGCCTAGTATATCACAATCAAATTTAAGTCATTTGAATTAGCTTTATATAAAAAGCATTTTGTCCATACAAGTAATTCATAGTTATGTGTTTTGTCTACTTACAATTATCTTTGTTGCGCCATTGCAAGTAGCCGGTTAGAGAGAGGAGCTATGGGGCATGGCCAGGTCACCCCCTCACTTGGCGCTATGGAAGGCGGTGGAGGTAGCCGTGGAGTGCCAGTTTGTGTAAAGGATTACGTGAGGACGCTAGAGGTGGCTTCGTCGTCTGCACAAGGAGAGGTCTCTGCGATAGACGAAGTCTTAACTCCAAAGGAGTCGATAACCGAGAATAGACCGTCCAAAAGCATGGAGGTGGAACTAAGTGGTGACTTACCTGCTGTGGACAAGCATGGAAACCTATACAACCTAGGGCATCAGAAATGTTCAGAGATCCAATCGACGATTCTGCAAGGCTCAGTTAAAAATGGTGAGGCTGACGCTATGGAACTAGAAGGAGAAAAGAGGCTGGATGCCAAACAGGTGGCCACTCTGGCTTTGGGACAGCCCACACAAGGGACTTCAGTTGGCTTTGGAGATCAGGCCGAATCTATGCGCGATCGCCTGTTACAGTGCATGATTGGGAATTTCCACGGGTGGCGGGTGGAGGCTCGTCTATTGAGAAGCTTACTACTGGCAAGAACCCTCCTCATGATTATCGGATGGATGTGTTCGTTAATGGGGACTGTGATGGAGGTACGGATACCCTCATGGGAGAGGACAATCGTTTTTGGGAAGAATGTGCCACAGGTGTAGAAAGTCTCTTCTCGGCGGGTAGAGATAATCCCCCGTCTTCAACACCCCTGAAGGGTGTTCGGGTAACGCCGCTGTAGCTGACAGAGAGTTGATTCTCTGAACCGGATCTTCACAGCTCCATGGGGAGTAATCAGGAGAGCACACCATCTTCTCAGGGGATTGTTCCAGTAGACAGCTTTGGGGAAATCTAAGTGGGAAAGGGTCTCACGTATTGGGACAAGGACAACCGAAGCCTATGATGTGGAGAAATCATGGGAATGCTTGGAGGAAGCCAGTTCTCATGTACAAATAAATGAAAGATTGGATAAAAAGCAAATCTCCCATTACAGTTCTTAATGATGAAGTCGTGGATGCGAATCAGCCACGATTGGAAAGGATGGTTGTGAGTAAACTCTTAGGCCGAAAAATTCTACGCTCTGTTCTACAGAATAAACTCTATCGGAAGTGGTCTCACCTGGGGGGCTTTGAACTTATAATAGTAGCGCCGGACTGTTTATCAGTATTTTTGACAATGAAGAGGCGTGTGATGAAATTTTGCCTAGGGGTCCTTGGTTCATCTCGGGATTTATGGTGGGACTTTAACAGATGGTTGCTAGATTTCTCACCAAAGTCCATACGGGGACTTTCCTCACCCGTGTGGGTTAGATTCCTTTACTCACCTGTGTGGGTTAGATTCCCGCGACTTCCCCTTCTCTATTGGGACACTCATAATATTACCAAGATAGCTTCAATGATTGGACAACCCCTCTGGCTAGATGCTCAAACTAGCACGTGGGGGAGGAGCATGTATGCAAGAGGATTTATTCGCATGGATTTATCTTCTCCACCGCCGAAGGGGGTGTGGATCCAGCGTCCTCGTGGGAGGAATTTTAAACCTGCTGAATACGAGGGAATCAGCAGCTCTACTATCGATGTGGGTGGTATTCTCTGCTGGAATTGTCGGGGGGACCTGCAAGGCTGCGGTGGGCAACTATCTGGAACATATTATAGGCAATCATGATGTGCATATCATTGGTCGCATGGAGACCAAATCCGTGGACCTTTGTAGAAGGGATATTGACAAGACTATCTGAATGGCTCGGGAGTTATTTTACCAACCGGCCCAAGGGATTTCGGGAGATATTTTGGTGTTGTGGAAGCACGACTTGGTTCAATTTTCGGTTAGAGAACATACGAATCAGTGTACCTTCGGAATGGCTTGCCTCCCGGATGGGAAACTGTGAAATATAGCATTCGTATACGCCGGCGACTACTTCATCTTGGGAATCCCCACATTGGTTGGAGGGAATTTCAATTGCAATACATCTCAAGATGATAAGAAAGGGGGGAAAAGGTTCATGAATTCACTTGGTGCTAGGGAGATGATGGAATTCATGAAGTGAACTTCACAATGTCAACTTCAGCGGACTTCTTTCACTTGGTATAACAATAAAAGCAGGATGGAAAAGATCTGGGTTCGACATGACCGTATTTTGGTTAATAGGGCGGCACTTGACCTTTATTTGGATATTCAGGTGAAACAGCTCCGAATATTCGGACCACTGCCCGGTGCTGCTTAGGCTGAAGAGCTCTAATGCCATAAATCCTCATAGATGGCTCAAATTTGAGGATGTTTGGCTTTCGAACCCGGCAGCACACAACATTGTGGAGACGAAGTGGAAAAAACACGACTTTGGATCCGAATCGAGTACTCTTGCTAGGAAATGCCACCAGACCATAAAGGCCTTAAATTTTTGGTGTAAGAATAAGATACGAGAACTTGGGGAATTAAAAACTAGACTTGAAGCGGAAATCAACAACCTCCAACAGCAGGATTGCTCGGCCCAAGGACTTAATGAGGTGCCGAAAATAGAGCTGAAAGCTAAAGTTAATGAGCTAAACTCTAGCTTGACCCGAATCATTTGTTCTACCTCTTTGTTCTTCAAATATTAATGATCTAAACTCTACCATAGGCCTAAACAGGGCTCCATGGGCGGACGGTATAACCTCTTTGTTCTTCAAATATTTCTGGTATTTGATTGGGAATGCTGTGTGTGAAGCAGTTCAAGAATTTTTTACCAGTGGCAACATGTATCCTGAGTAGGACACTCTTGTGGTTCTCATACCAAAGGTTGAAAATGCCGGCACTCCGTCTAACTTTCATCGCATCAGCCTTTCTCAAACAAAATTGTAGGCAAAATTTTGGTGAACCGATTGAAGGAGATTCTCCCTCATCTTGGTGCGGAAAAACAATGTGCATTCGTGCCTAATAAATCTATTTCTTCTCATTGTTTATTGGCACAGGATTGGATGGGCCGCTTTCAACACTCCATCTCTACGACGGGCTTCATGGCAGCTAAACTCGATATGGAGCAAGCTTCTGATAAAATGAGCTGGACCACGCTACGTCTAATGATGGAAAAGCTGTAATTTCCTCCAACATTTCAACACTGGATTATCCAATGTATTATGAACCCCCGGTTTGCAATCCTCATAAATGGCAGGCGAACTTCTAGGTTTGAGGCAAAGTGCGAATTCCGACAAGGCTGCCCGTTGTCACCATACTTTTTTATTCTATGTTCTCAACTTCTCTCTACCTATCAAACAGAGTCATTCCTTGGGCGTGAGTGTATTGCCGGCTAGCACAAAAGTCTCTCATTTTTGTGCTAGGCTAACTTTAGACAGGTCTTTCTTTTGGGAGGCTCACACTTTTGAATCCAGTTTTTTAAGGCTCTGTTTGGGAGTGCTTCCATTCCGCGGCGCAGGTTTGGACCGTGAAAATTCGTCGTTTGGGACGGCATTCAGCGGAGACGCCCAGCATTTTTTTATTGAATGCGGACCGCGGGTTCGACCCCGTGGCCCGCGTTCGGGGGTAGCGTTTTTACGTGTTACCCCCTTCTTCTTCGATTCCGTAGAGAGGCGCGAGCGGGAGAAGACGGTGGAGTTCGACGCCCCCGGATGACTTCGATCCGAACAACCCTCACGCTGATCCGATGGCAATGCTAGATTACAAAGAGTACTTGGTGAGGGAGAAGTGAATTCAGATTGAGACTGCAAAGATTATCCGTGAGCGCCTTAAATGGTGCTACCGCATCGAAGGTGTCAACCATATCCAGAAATGTCGCCATCTTGTCGAGCAGTATCTTGAAGCCACCCGCGGTGTCGGATGGGGCAAGGATCACCGCCCACCTAAGCTCCATGGTTCGTTCATCTTTATTTCTTTCCATCTTTATTGTAATCGTTTGTTTTTCATGCTCCCTTGTTATCATGATTGAACGATTCAGGATCTCTTAACTGGTTTCTTTTATTAGGACCAAAGAAGGTTGTCGAGTAGCTGGACTGCCAAGCAATCTATGTGAGGCCTATTTCTTTCCTTTTTTATGCGAGATTGGGTTTTTAAAGTTTTGAAAAGAATCAGATTATCAACAGGTTTTGGAAATCTATGGAATGAAATTGCCAATTCTTGTGTAATTCTTGTTCTCTGTATGAATCCTTTGTTGACTATTTTGCTTTTCCTGGCAATTCTGCTTTTGCTTGTTTAATTTTTTGTTGTCATATTGCAGATGTCCCAATTAGATTAAAGGACTTAATTGTGAAGCACTTAAGGCCTATATGAAGCTAATAATAGCTAACATTAAGTATTAAAACCTGAACTCTTATGATATTATATATGGCATATTGGAGGAAAAGAGCTTATTTATGGCTGCTGTTTTGCACTAGTGTCTTCTCCAACTAAATACATCTGCAGCGACTATATTATAAATAATGTAATACTTACTTCTGCTTATAAAGGGGATGAAGTTGGGAGGTAGGTGATGGTATTCTCAATCTTTTTTTTCTTATAAATACTCGTTCTTTGATAGTCATTTCTTTTTAGCTTCCTCTTGTGTTAAAGTTGTGATAAAGATCCTTAAATTCATTTATTTTGTTCTTGGGATATGATTTATAGTATTTCTATATATTTTGTTTGAATCCTGATGCTTTTTGACAATTTAGCATAGAATCAAGAGAAGCTTTATCATTACTTCATGGGCATATGTGTTTTTATTCCTAAACAGAAGTTGCTAGCACTTTGAGGGCTTACTGAAGTTTCAAAAATATGATAGTTATATTCTTCTTTTAAACAGTTTTACCAAATACCGACAGCTGGTTTCACACAGCTGCACCAAACAGGCAGCCAGAGCCAGCGTTCCCGCAGCAGCTTCCTGGAGCAGCGCAGCTGCAGCTGCCCCAAACAGAGCCTAAATCTGGCTGAGGAAGATGAGTGTGGTTGAATTTGGAGTCATCAAACGATGGCCAGGTAAGGTACTTTGTCAAGATATCCTTTAGTTGGGCACTGGGGACACAAAAGGAATACAAATTTCCTCGGACTCACAATTTTCCTTGATGAAGTGTCTGTCAATCTCCACATGTTTCGTACGGTCATGCCGGATCGGGTTGTAGGCAATGATAATGCGGTCTTATTATCACAGAACAACTGCAAAGGGTCTGAGGTTGGCATACGTAGTTTGCGGAGCATGATGTGTAACCGAAAAGTTTCACATATCCCCAAGGACATGGATCAGAATTCAGCTTCAACAGTGCTTCGGCAACCACCGACTGTTTTTTGTTTTTTCATATGACACAATTTCCTCACACAAATGAGCAGTACTCGGAGGTAGATCATTGATCATGAACTGATCCAGCCCAATAAACAATTGTATAAACAATAATAGAACGAAAGGTGTGGCGCGAGAAAAAACAAACATGAGCCTAGTGTGTCTTTTAAATAGAGGAGAATTTGGAGGACAACATGAAGATGGTGCTCATAGGAGTCATGCATGAATTGACTTGCTATATAAAACGCATTTCATATGTCGGGGCGTGTATGGGCGATGTAAATGAGTTTCCCCATAAGGTATTGGTAATGAGTCTTGTTAATAGGAAGGAACTGCATTAGGAACATCATATAATTTCTCATTAAAATCCATTGAGACAGCCACCAGTTTGCACAAAATCAGATTGTTCTCTGTTAATAGATCAATCACATATTTGCGCTTAGAAAGACAAATGCAACGAGATGACCAATTAACTTCTATGCCCAAGAAATATCACAGGGATCCCAAATCATTCATTTCAAAGAACGTAACTAGAATGTCTTTCAAAGTCTCCAATGTCGGTAGATCATGTCCTGTGAGCACAATATCACGACATGGACGATAAGAAGAGTAATCTGGCCATTGAATGCATGCCAGAAGAAGAGTGTGATTCGATTGACTCTGAGTAAAAACATGTCCCATTACTACTTTTGTGAACTTGTCAAACCAGACTTATGGGGATTGCTTTAGTCCATAGAGGGCTTCACAACCGACACACTTACCCTAAGGAGGCAGTAGAGTCAAAGGCAGTGGGAAAAAACATGTACACCTACTTTGTAAGAACTGCATTCAAAAACACATTTTTGACATTGAGATGAAATAAGGACCAATCTAGATTCACTGCAAGAGAGCAAGACCCGAATGATATTTAACTTGGCGACTGGAGCAAATGTCTCATAATCAACTGTGTAAGTCTCTGAATATCCTTTGACGACCAACCATGCCTCATTGCGCTCAAAGGAACCATATGAGTTAAACTTGATGCTAAAAAACCATCGTCATCCAATTGCTTTCTTACCCCGAGGAATATCTACGACGTCCTGTGATGGTTCCTCTGAAGGACATTCATCTTCTCCATTGCTGTAGATTTTCAGGCCGGATCCGCTAGTGCAGCCTCAATAGTAGTCGAGATTTGATGATCTGTCAAGTCAGTAACAAATGCTCTCTAGGTCAGAGATAAAATGTGGAAAGAGACATTTTGTCATGGAATAGCGCGAAGATGCCTGATCGCGTACCTTACTCGGGGAACCCACCTCATTTGGAGTGGGACTGGTGCCGAGGATGTCGCTAGGAGTAGATTTAAGGTCCTGCAAGGACAAGTGCGTTGAGTGTAGACACGAAGAGGGAGGAGAAGATGGCGGAACAACAAGAACCGGAGATTCCTCGGTGACAGGAACGATCGGTGGAACATCTATAAGAGTAGGATAATGAAGTGTCCAAGAACTCTAGCTCCCCCTCATTAGAGATCGAGTAGAGAAAATAGGGGATACTTTCAGAAAAAGAGACATCAACACTCACATAAATTTTGTTTGTGATTGGATCAAAGCACCGATATCCTTTTTAAGTGGTAGAGTACCATAGGAAGACACATTTTATGAATCTGAGATCAAGTTTACTCTAGGTGAAGTCAGTGCTCCAAACAAAAGAAAAACCGATTGACAGGAAAGCATGTCATCAAGACGGTTAATGAGGTTTACAAGTCGTGAATTTTAGAGGGAAAACTATTTATGAGATAGGTGACAGTCAATATGACATCATTCCAAAAATGTTTCGGGATATTAGATTGAAACATCATTAGAGCGAGCAACGTCAATGAGATCTCGATTTTTTTCTCTCGATTATTCCAATTTATTTAAGAGTATCCGCACACGAGCTATAATGAAGGATTCCCTTGCCAAGAATTCACCTAAAATTGAGTTAAAAAACTCAAGACATTTGTTGGTCTGAAGGATCTGAATTGGAGTTTTGAATTCGTCAAAAAATGAAAGTGCAGGAGTTTTGAAAAGAGACAACAACATCCAAGTTGTCTTTTAAAATATAAACCAACATTCATCCAAAAGAGGTCAACAATCAAACTAAGAAACCACTGTTTATTAGTGTAGCTGGTAGTGCGAGAGAATCCCCATACGTCACTGTAAATGAGTGAAAAAGGAGCGGAAGGCGTGCTAGTGCGGGGTTGGTAATGAACCCGATAATTGATATATCTCACAATTGAGAGAAAGACTTTGATTAGAAAACATCAATGGATACAAATGTTTATTTGAAACTAGGATGACCCAAACGACAATGGAACAACACAATGGGACATTCAATGACTCGAGATAGGCTACAACTGTTGAGTGGTATGTCCTCGTTCTCTGTGTTTTTCTCTTGAAAGTAGTCGTCTAACTACATGCTTAACAGTTCCAATCATCTCCCCGAACAACGATCCTGAAATACACTAAAATCATGAGAGAAATTAGCAATACAATCAATACTACATGTCAACTACTTAACAGATAAAAAGTTACATTTCAATAGTGGTACATGTAACACAGATTCCAGACTTAGACAGATCGTTAGAATAACAAACCATTAACCAACAATGGAATTATTGGAGTCATCCGCAATTCTGACCATATCTTTTCCATGACATGGATAGTATGTCGATAAAGCTTGCGAGCAACTAGTCATATGGTCCGTAGAGGTCGACCTTGACGGATGTGTGAGGTCGACGGGCCAGCAGAGAACTGATTGGATCCAAGTAGCTTGATTAAATGCTCCATTTGTATTTGCAGAGAGTCGGATGATTTTGGAATGTTCTGGGTAGGAGCCAGTTGAATCGTGGTATACTTTGATGTTGTAGTAAGACTCTTGACAGCAGAGGATTTGGTCGAATATTTATATGTCGATTTTCCGTGGAGCTTCCAAAACTTATCACAAGTGTGGTTGGCTCGCGAGGGCTGAGCGCTATTAAAAACCAAAGTAGACGATTCGGTTGAAGGGGTGGAAGTTCCGAGCATGACAAGTCTCTAGTTCTCTTCAAAGCGGATCTTGGTGAAGGCAGCACGAGCGGAAGAGAATCCCAACCAAGAATACGACCCCGGACTTCATCAAGACCTTTGTTGAGGCCTGTCCAGAATTGGAACATACGATCATTTTATACAATTTTCTGGAAGAGAGAAAAGTCGACCTAAGAGTCCCAAGTGTAGTTCTAATACAAGTTGCATTTCATACATAGTGCCACCAGGCCATTCTAGTACTAGGTCACGGTCATTGATCTCTATTTTGCCTCTCGGATCTTCTTAGGCACTTCATAGAGTTTGTCGGAGTTTCTTACATCTGAGTAGATATCACGGACTGTCGTCCAGAGGGCACTAGCAGAAGGCATGAACATATATGAACGACCAATCGAAGGTAGGGCTATCAAAACAGCTCGTTTGCAAACAGTTCGTGTTCGCGTTCGATTAGTTCGCTATGTTAACAAACCGAACATAAACATTTTTTTGGGCTTTATAAATAAATGAGTCGAACACGAACAAAGATTTGTCCGGTCATATTCGGGACATTTTGGCTCGAAAAAATTAAATTATATATATATTAAAAGGAAATCAGTATTTGACAAAGGCCCAAATACCGATTTCACATGCACTAGGCCCCATGATGAGAGTCCGCGTCATGTGCCTAAATATTCGATAACCCAACATCACCGGGGATCGAACCCGTGACCTCAGGGGACTTAGAGTGGACCCCGCCAACCAATAGGCCACAGCTTGCAACACACACACACAAATAAATACATAAATAAAAATAAATAAATAAATAAATATCCATATATATATATAATTGATAAATAGTAAGTGCCTACAAACCTACAAAGATTTATAATCAATTAAATATATTAATTTAAAAAATAGAATAAAAATATATTAAATTAAATTAAAATGATATTTTAATATAAATAATAAGATTTAATTCTCGGCCAACCCTTAACATACTACGGCTTAGTGACTAGAGTTATCAAAACGACTCTTTGTTCGCGAATAGCTCGTGCTTCGCTCGTTAAGCAAACGAGCCGAATACGAACACTTTTTTTTTGTTCGAAATATAAATGAACCAAATATGAATAGTGATCTTTTTGAATGAGCCGAACACACGCTGAGCCTAGACTCATTTGTGTTCGGCTTGTTTACACCTCTAATTGACGGTTCCATGAAATTGATCAGCCATAACATGACCATGAAGTTCTCCGTTTCTCAAACTCCATATGTTGGGTCAATCTCGGAGGTTCACGAATTATGCTTGTGACGTGACCGAATTTCATGCATCCTTTAATGAATAAGGACATCTCTTGGAACCATTATAGAAAGTTAATTTTGTTTGGTTTGTGAGTGAAGATCAAGAAGTTCATGTTGGCTTCTGGTCCTCCGGTCAGCATGGGAACAGAGGTTGGAGTTGAACCTCAGGTGGAATTAATAACACTTTCAGATGAGGGCCTGGTGATGGAGGAGTACGCTATGATTCCTACTGAGCCAATAAAAATTTGGTTGGGATTCTGAGACATCGCCGGATTTCAGCTTTTAGGTCACCAGCTGTTAGGTAAAAAAAAGGCAATCCAAACAACTGCAAGAGAGAATAGTTGTTGGAGAAAAAAATAGCAGGGAGGACCTACAAGGACGTCTAGTGAAAGAATCTGCCCTAGAGCAGGGAGGAGGTTGACGGTTGCCAAGTTGGTCGGCGACTGTAGGGGACAACAGGGGAGGGCAGATAGCTGCTAACTTCAGCTGCAAAGGCTGGCGGCTAGGAGCTCCTGCGGGAAACCCTGCAGGGAAGGTTGGCGGTGGCTAGGATCTAGGGTTAGATTCCAGCTCTAATACCATGTTGAAATATTGGAGTAGAACAACATTATCTTATTTTTAGAAAGAGGGGTACATAAACCCAATTATAACGGGCACTCATAAGCAAAGAAATAAAAAGCAGAATAAAGGGAAATAGAAAAGCAAATAACAACAAACAAAAGAAAATCAACAAATTAATAACGTCTAGGAGTAGCCATTATTATTTTAATATTCTAATAATTTAGATATCTGACACCTAAATTTTACTTTTTATATTTATACCACCCAAATCTTTCATATCAAGTACTACCATTTTAATTTTTAAAAAGTGAAATACACTTTTTCATGCATAGATAAAGTATGCAATACATTAGAATGAGGGGCATGCAAGTAAAAATTAAAGTTTAGATGTTAGATATGTAAATACATAGGAATTGAGTGGTATGTATATAAATTTTTGCACGAAGATCGCAGGTTGTGGTTTACTATGATGCTTTCTTGTGACAAGCATGAAAGTTTTAGCCTAATTCTGTGACTTGAGTGTAAGCTATAATTTAAAAGGTTTGCATTTGCCACTTTATGTTAGTTGTAACATGTCAGATATATTGATCGGATTATTGTTGGCCGATTGAGATGAGGAGTTTGAATTTAAAATTAAAAGCAGGTTTGATTATTATCTATGGAATAGATTAAACATGAATTTAGCTAATACTGCGCTAACCAAATGGATTACCATAGGGATAGAAATCTATAAATTGATTTTTCAAGGCATGTAAAAGTACAAAAACTTTGCTTGAATTTTTTCTTATAATTTGAATAGTGCGGTAGGAAAGTGGATATGTGATTCATTTAAGTCTGATGTAAACGCAATTAAAGAAATTAAGAGGAAATCATCTCCTTCTACCGGCATCAAGCCTAATTTTTCTTAAGCCTAATTTCTCTTAATTTAATAATTAGGCATTTTGTTATTATTTCAACATAATTTAATATTGGGTTAATTAGCGCTCCTGATTTTGCTCAAATTTAGCAAATAAAAACGTTAATTTGTGAAAATTAGATGATTATATCTCACTAATTTTGCATTGTTCTAAATTCTGGTTGAACTACTTAAATAATTTTTATCATTTCATCACCATTTGGGTTTAAATTCTAGTATTGCTTGCCTACATTTAAGAAAGTGAGTGGCTGAAATTTTTGCTAGCTTGAAATCCACAGTTTCCTTTACTACAAATCATATTAATTGTATTAAGAATCCTGAATCCTATGTCATCCCACATCATAGGATTTTTAAGAAATCATATTAGGATTCCTTTGCATACTACAAATCATATTACTTGTATTAAGAAACCCTAATCCCAAGTCATCCCACATCATAGAATTTTTAGAATATCCTTCCATTTCTATATATCGTTTTCTTCTTACATTCTTCACAAGTTAGAATCTATGATTTCTTATGTGCTTGCACGTACGAACAACAAAATTTTAATGGCAGTTGTTTTTTTGGGGCATTTACATTAATAGCCAAACATATTATCTATTTACATATCTCACACCTAAACTTTCATATTTACAAGCATTGCACTCAAATCTTTAATATCACATCAAAAATCACCACTTTTTAAAAGTGGAATACACTTTTTCATGCATAGGTTTAAATCAACAAAGTCCTATGTATGAAAATATGAAAGTTTAGGACTCAGATATTTATATGCATAAGAATTATGTGCTACTTCTATAAATTTCTCAAGTTTTTTTTTGTTTTCATTTATGCCCAGTTAGCTTGGATGGATAGTAGAATTATTCCACCTAATTAAGTTAGATATACACAAATAAGAGAGCGAGTGAATGAGTGAATGAGACAGAGGAGAACTCTTTTTGCATGGTATGCTGCTATATTACAAGAGACTTCCTAGTCATGCATTCAATAGAAAAACACATGGCTTGATTCGGTTGCACAATAGAATTCAAATTGAGTGAGCAGACAACTATGAAAATAAAAAAATGCTACTATATTTGGAAGACTTGAAACAGAGTAAATTAAAAATCAAATGAGAATTTTGAAATTGTATGGGATAAATACGAAAAGAGAGATTATTCAATCGGCAAAAAAGTGCAGAACCGGCCACATAGCTTAACAGAAATGATAAAAGAAGGATCAAACTAAAACAAAGATATGAAAAAGATAAAATTGCTGCAGCAGCAATTATCAATCAGTAAATGGAAAGAATGCTTTCAAGCAAAAACAAGAAATCTTAGTTAAGAAGATCTACATGCATACCACTTATTTCCTATGTATTTACATAACTAACACCTAAACTTCGACTTTTACATATATGCCACCTAACCTATGCATGAAAAGGTGTATTTCCTTTTTTAAAAGTTTAAATAGTATATTTTTTATGTGATGTAAAAAAATTGGATGGTGTTAATGTAAAAAGTTAAGTTTGGTTGTTAGATATGTAAATATATATGAATTGAGTGGCATGTATGTAAATGCCCCCATTCAGTTAAAAAAAATGGCAGAAGAATTTAACCAGGGATTAGAAGACAGTCATACAAAAAAGAAATTACCGGTCCACTTTTCCCTCTTGCTTTGTTGATGATCAACTCATAGAAACTGTATTGCTGAGAAATCAAAATCAAAGAATTGCATAAACTTTCCTCTCATTGAAACAAAAAGTTAATCAAAATTAGGGGTGTCAAATCAGGTTCGCTCATCGGGTTCAGGTCTGACCCAAAATTAACATTAGGCATAAAAGCTATTCTGGTCGTATTTTGATTGATTTCGGGTTGGTGGTTCAATTTTGAATCAATTTCAGATTAGCATGCTAGTTTCGAGTTAATTTTTGGTTGACTAATCAACTTGAACTCAACCCAAAAAATTAAACGGATAAGGATTCCTAACCAAAACCCGACCAGGAGATTATTCAAGTCAACCCGAACCTGAATTTGAATCAAGTTCAGGTCGAGCTGGCATGTCGGGTGAATTTTTGACGCCCGTAATCAAAACCACTGCAGAAAATAATGAGACGTACATGAGGAATGATTAGATCTTCTTTTACATAAACCAAGTTCTCCACCGACGTTGTTCTGATCTCCCGAAACTCGGGGGCAAGCTGCTGCTGAACAGCCCTAAGAAATTCTCCAATGGTGTCGCCTTTCCGAACCTAAACAATTAAATGATCAGAGGAAAGAAAGAAGAGGATCAAAAGAGTAAATAATGAAGGGGTGAATGCATCATTACCTGTATAACTCTCCTGTGCCCAGCACCATCCCAATAGCTGTAAGTAATTTCAAGAGGCTCATCTAGAATACATAAGATCGTAATTACCCAAAATATGTTTAAAACAACGAAATATTTCTTGAAAACTTACTTCGAATTATCTCCTGCTCACGTAGCCATTGCTTACATAATCGCTCCCTTTCAGCTTGTTCCTCAGCCTCTCTCTCACTGAAAGATCATCCTTGGTACCACCAAGTAAGGGATCAGCCAAGACAAGAAAAAACATACAATTAACTGAATAATAATTAGGGAAATTTACATAGGTAGCACACAATTCTTATGTATTTAAATATTTCACACCCAACTTTCCAAACACATGCATGAAAAGGTGTATTTGACTTTTAAGTAGTAATAGTGCTACTTTTTATGTGAGATTAAAAATTTGAGTGTTGTGTGTAAATATGAAAGTTTAGGTGTGAGATATGTAAATACATAAGAACTGTGTGCTACGCAAGTAAATCCCCTAATATTTCGGGGAAACAAACAATTGAATATAAAAATACCTATCAGGTAAAAAGCTAGTCTCGACTGTTGGGTCTTTTCCGAGCTTTCCATTCTTTTGACCTGAATGTTCATCCATTGAAAGATAGCGAACACATGTAAGCGTGGTGTTGTGACGATTTTGAAACACATCAACAGCTAACCAAACGACCAATAACTTTATAATAATAATTTCTTAAATTAGAAACAAACCAAAAAAAAAAAAAAAATGCTTCTTGTGCAAGCTTATGCTAATACAAGCAGTTGTCACTAAGACGATGAAACCACACTAATATTTATTTTAAAATTTCAGAGTTATGAATTGAAGTGTTTCTAACTCTCCACAATTACGAAGCCCGTCATTTTAAAAGCTAACAAGCCCACACTAGTCTACTATTCACTTAGAGAAAAATAATATGTATAAAGGGAGATACAAACAATTACTTACCTATCACTACAAAACATTAAAATAGAAATAATATCTGGAACAAAAATCCAGGGTCCATATAGGTTAGCAAGATTTGGAAGGTAAGCATGAATGTTAAGTAGTTTTGTATGAGCAATGCTTTTTATTTACTAAATAACTGTTTAAAATGATATGCTGATAGAACACAAGGACCTCATCAGAGACTATAAAACAATGTGAAGAGATTGGTGTCTCCAATACATTCAATTCAGACACTAATATTAGTTTGAACCCACATTATGACATTAAACCTTCCTGAGAACAGGAAATCATTAAGTTCATTTTACAGTTAAAAGCAAGAAATACAAATAAATAGAATCTACATTATGAAGGAAACAAAGTTTGAATCAAGATGATAATGATAACATAATCAACAAACATGGTAGGTCATAAAGATAATAATAATAAAATAAAAATAAATAAAAAACATGGTAGGTCAAGGATCCTGTAACAAATATTAAAAGATGTGTTGTTAGCTGGTAAAACATGTTACAGCCAGTTACAAATGATAGGAAACACAAAAGGAACAATTCCCAATTTTACCGGGACTTAGGATCAATTAGAAACTATACCACGTCGCGGAATAACGGGATCGCACCAATTAGATAAAAAACCGGAACAAAAATTAAAATAGAAGCACAATCAAAACAACCAAAAAAAATACACGAGAATTGACGTAGAAAAAACTCGAAAACGAGAAAAAAATACAGAACCACACCACCAAAAATTTCTACTATTAAATTTAAAAAATTTTACAAATAACTCACACAAGTTTTCACTCCACATACAAAGAAAACTTACAGAACTCACTCCACAATCTTCCATCTCCGATTCGACACAAAATCACACTGAATCACTGAAATCCACCTCTTTGACGCTCCTCAAATTCACTGAGAATATCGTCGAAGAATACCTAAGGAAAATACACTAAGTCTTCCCTTACGGCGCCAGAAATCAGGATAAAAAAACCAATTCCTGACAGATCATGGCGCATAGGCACCCAAACTTGGCGCCTATGTGCCTAGCTCTCGAAAACAGGCACCTATATGGGCGCATATGCACCCAAAGACGGCGCATAGACGCCAGATTCTCTGTTCAAGCAGCACCCAAGTGGGCGCTTAAGCATCCACAATCCAGCGCATAGGCGAGTGCTTTGTCCCGCTGCTCACCAAATCAGTCTCCACTCATAACAATTTCCCGCTATTTCCCGCATAGAGACTAATTATACTGAACACCAGTCCTTTGTATCTGCACCTCCATCTGAATCGCCATCACAACACGTGTTGTGATCACGTACAGTGGCTACCCCCCGCCTCAACCTTCATGAACCCACTGAAAGCATAACTTCAGTTTCTCAACACTCACCACTTTTGTCAACATATCTGTAGGATTCTCAATTGTATCTTTTCTAGAAATAACTATTATCTTCCAGAAGAAATTGAATGAAATATTACCTGAGCTATGTGTGTTTCATCCTGACATGAAAAACAGTGTTCTTAGAGAGATGAATCGGCCTTCCAATCCCCTGCTTCTTGCTTAAATCTGTCATAGAACTCTGTAGCCAAATCATCTCCTTGCTAACATCAGTAACAACAACAATATTCGACCTCTGTAGTAGAAAGTGCAACGATTTTCTGCAACTTGAAAACCCAACTCATCACTGTGCTCCCAATTTCAAGATAAACCTAATTTCATGATATACCCTATTGTATTCCTATTATCCACATCTCCTGCCAGATTTGAATCCATGAATCCCTGTAGACCAATCCCTGCACTTCCATAGCAAAGTGCACTGTTGATTGTTCCACTCAAATACCTGAGAATCCACTTTCCCGCCTCTCAATGATGCATGCTCTGATTGCATATGTATCTGCTGACTACTTCCACTACATATACAATATTTGTTCTGGTACAAATCATAGCATATATCAAACTTCTAATTACTGAAGAATACGAAACTCTCTGTGCTTATTATGCTTCAGAGTTAGGCGACAACTCCTTAGATAGTTTGAAGTGACTACTTAAGAAATTACTAACTAGTTTCGCCTCACTTATGTTGAACATCTGTAAGATGTTCTCAACATACTCTGCCTGAGACAAATTTAGTGCTCCTGCACTGTTGTCCCTGCTGATTCTCATTTTGAGGATCTCCCTGTTTGGACATTAACTTTCATCTCAAACTCACTTGATAACTGTTTCTTCAAATCCCTGATTTTCTTCATATTTATCCCTACAAACAGCATGTCATCGACATACAAAAGAAGCAAAATATAACAGTAACTGAAATGTTTGATCAAACAACAGTGGTATGTCTGACACTTCTTGTACTCACTGTCTGACATAAAACTGTCAAACCTCCCGTACCACTGTCTCGGAGCCTGCTTCATGTCATAAAGACTTTTCTTCAATATGTTGATCAAACATTATTTTCCTAGAACCTTAGAACCTTGTGGTTGCATCATGTACAACTCCTCCATGTAAGAAAGTTGTTTTTACATCCATCTGCTCCAAATGTAGATCTTCCTCTGATACCAGACTCAGCACAACCCTGAAGATCATCATCTTCCTACTAGGGAGAAGATCTCTGTGTGATCCACTCATTCCTTCTGCAGGAAACCCTTCACAACAAGCCTTGCATTGTAGCGCTTGCCGCCATCTGACTCTTATTTAAACCGGTAGACCCGCTTATTGTGTAGTACTCTTTTGTCATTTGGTAGTACTATCAAATCCGAAGTTTGATTTAACTCCAAATATTGCATTTCTTCATCTATGACAAGCTGTCACTCCCTTAAATCTTCAACTTAAGTGGTCTCCTAAAAGTACTCTAGTTCACAATTATCAGCTAGTAAAAAATAGTGTAAAGAAGGAGAATACATGTGTACTGGTCGTGTCACTCTGTTGGATCTTCTGACTTTTGTAGCAAACGACTAAGGAACTTCCAGTGCTCCTTCTGGTTGATCACTTGTTCTTTCTCCATCTTCCTGATTACAAGTATCTTCTATCTCAACATATCTGAATTCCTCAAAAGTATCTGACGAACAATCCTAATTTTTAGTCATATCTTTGTACATCTCCATTTCATTGAATATGATGCCCCCGCTTCTAATGAATTTCTGATTCTGGTGATCTCAGATTGTACTCAAACTCATTTGGTCATATTCAATGAAGGTGCATTTGACATATTGTAAGTCAAGCTTGCTCTTGGACCCTGTATAAATAAGCACATATGCAGAATACTCAAATACTGATAAATGAGATAGATATACATTTTTGTCACTTCAAGCTTCTTCAGTAAGCCTTCCTTCAAAGGTGCTAATGGACTAGGCATATCAGATAAACTGCGGTATTAACTACTTCAGCCCAAAACAGTTTTGGCAAGCCTGCATGCTACCTCGTGCTCCTAGCACGATCCGTAATTATTCTGTTCATGCGCTCAACCACACCATTCTGCTACAATTATCTTCGGACAGTGAACTCATGTTTGACCCCCTCTCTAGCACAGAAATTTCTGAACTTCTGATCACTGTACTGTTAACCTCATTTTTAGTGAGGTCTAGTTTTCCTCTTAGGGTTTAGGATCTAGCCTTAGGGACCTCCCTTCAACTATCTTAGAACCCTAGAAATGAGACCCGCCTCGTTTTAGAAATCCAACCCACTTCTGTACTCTTTTGTGGTTTCGCGTGTGTGGTATATCGACTTCTAGCACTTAGAATGATGAAACCAACATGAGAAAACCCAAAAGTGATTCCTATATGACCTTTTAAGCCTTAGGGTGGCCTTTTGCACAATTCGCACTCCCGCGCGCACAAACTTCGCAATTCGAAGAGTCGACACGTCAGATCGGCACAATTCACATCGCTTGCACTGTTACCTGTCGAAGACTCGAACAGACTTTTCGAAACGATCGATCACGAGTCGAAATTTTGTGAAATTTGAATTTTGACGCGTTTTTGACCCGATTGTCGACGACGTCGTCCGAGCGACCCACGATG